>NW_007727823.1:220083-234477 GCF_000696425.1 Galeopterus variegatus | reverse complement strand
CTGTGGCTGAGGGGGACACTTGCCTTACTTCTCTGAAAGTGCCTACTCTATTTTTCTCAATTGACACCAACTCCTTTTGCACATTGTGGGACATCACCAGCACAGCTCTAAAATCATATTGCCTTCTGGCATTGGGACTCTCAAATAACTGATTACCATCCTAGGTCCAAACTTCTAGCAAAGAATCTCATTGGCCCAAATTGGGTCAGTGTCCATCTCTACTCCAATCAGCTATGACCACCAAAGGAGTTGTCAGTCAGTACAAATATAGCTGCCAGAGCCCACTCATTTGGATGGATGGACAGTTCTCAAGAAAGGGCCTGAGCAGACACATCAAAAGGTTTTCTACTACAAATCTGGTTTCAATTCATTATATTCATTCCTGGAAATTCACTAAATTCTTTCACTTATGATCATCTCTGGGGTTGTAAGCCATAAAGGGTATCTTTATCCTTAACTAGCATTTATGCTTTATCTCTATTTCCCATTTCCAAAGCTTGAGAGCATGCCCAACATAAGTGTATCTCAAAGTCTATATCCTCAGAAGAAAGGCCTATCTATAATCTTTATTCTTTTCAGCTATTCTCTCTTTAAAACCCATAGGCATACTAACTCAGCACATATTAAAATTAGTAGAGGCCAAGTTTTACCTGAAGGATTTCTAAATCTGGCTTGGGGAAGATTAAAGAGCCATATTCTGCCTATTGCATGCCAATGGGAATAACGGAAAAGTCATTTTAAAAAAGGGGAACAAATAATTGTGCCATGGAGAAGTCTGATCAGAGGCCATACTGCAGTCAGGCTTGGGTATTTCTGTTGAAATCTTGATTATACTTAACCAATTATAGATCATTTACTTTTGTGACTCTTGAGTATTTTGAGTGTCAATGCAGGGAATTGGAGAGAACAAATCCTAATATTTTTTGAACATTTGTCACATGCAAACCACTTTATGTAATGTAAAGATAGTCACTTAATCCTTATAACAGTCCCGTGAAGCAGATATTATTGTTGTTATTTTGCAGATGAAAAATTTAAGCCTGCGTGGCTGGCCATAGTCACACAGCTAGTGAAGCTATATTTGTCTATGACTAGAATAACCCAGCTCTGTCCAGTACTCAAATTAGCCTCCCTATCCTGATGTCTCCCTTAAATTTAGGTATATTTGATTTGGAGGTTGGAGATCCACAGAAAGAATGACAAAATGCACAGAAGTTCTAGGTCCTGCCTCTGAAATAAGCAGGTCTACAACCTTAGGAAAATTGGTTCACCTTTGTAAACCCATTTTCTTCATTTATGATAACGGGACACTATACATAAAAGATCTTCCAGCTGCAGGCGCCATGTCAAAGTGACGAAACAAGTGAGAACAGATAGTGGTCTCCTGCAGAAGACCCTCACAATTTGAGTTTCTCTGCCTCCTATTACTAATGATGAGAAGAGTAAACAATAAAATAAAATAATATCCCTCATTTCCCTTGACTTCCAGTTTTTAAAGACAGCTTGGAAATTTCTATGAAAGTTTGGGTGGTAATACAAGAGATAAAGTTAACTCTATTTTTAATAACTTGGTATTTTGGCTCATGATTGAATCATCAGTGCCCTCCCACTGCTGGCTCCCTCTTCCTGTGTGCAATGCTCTTTTCTGCTTCTGCAGCTGGAAGGTGGAGCGGGGTCACCTTCTGAGCAGACCCTTAAGTCCTGCCCAGTGAAAGCACCCTGAAGCTATGCAAAGAGCCCTATGTTGCAGAGTCCTCACACCTGGGCTCTGGTCTCGACTCTGCTACCACTAACCTAGTAGCTATGGAATCAGATCCCATCTCTGGTCTTCAGTTTCCCTATTTGTAAAGTGAGAGGATTGGAGAAAAATATCTTTCTGGGCCCCTTCCCGCTTTAATGTTTGATTATCCTGAGTGAGAAAAGAGCCCAGTTCTCAAGGTTTACCTGGTTTCCTCAGCCAAGCCTTTCCAGGGCTTTTTGGCCCTAAGAACACTGAAGTGGTTTTCTTCAAGCCCCAGTCCTTCCTGCTTTTTGAGTTTAACAGATGTGAGGTCAGTATACCGGGAAGAGCTGCAAAGTCAGTGTAGAGCACAGCGGGTGATGTTCACTTCCCATGTGATTTGCACATTTCATTGTGACATTTTGTGGTTTCTTCTGCATGTTTTGCTGACTTTTACTATAAAAAGACTTGCACTTTAAGGGGTTCCTTTTCATAGAGAATACTTGAGTGAGCAGAGCCCTCATGCTGCATGAGTCCAGGTATGAAGGACCCGCCTGAATTGGGTGACCCAGGGACTTGCCAGAGCGGTGGTGGGTGGGCAGCCTGCAGTGGATGTTGACACTGCTGATCATGACCATTACACTGAGAGAGTCAGAGGGCGCAACCCGTTCAGCCCCTTGGTTCAGGTATTTTCAATTCAGATATGTGAAATTCCAACTTCACTACTCACTTGCCGTCTGATCTCAGGCAAGGTATTTAACCTCTCTGTGCCTCACTTTCCCATCTGAAACAGAGAATAACGTTCATTCCAACCTCACAGTGTTGTAAGATAAAATGACATCTGTTGTATAAAATGTTTTGCAGAGTGCCTAGAACACAGTAAGTACCCCAAAATATGTTAGTTAATATTATTATCCCTCCAAACACACGGACACACAATAAATTTAAGAAAAAGCAAAGTTTTGATTATAAAACACAAAGACCAATTTCCCTATTGCATAAGCAAAACAATTATGGTTTTCGATTTCTTTGAGTTTTCAAGCAAAACTATGGGTATAAACTTCAGAGCAGGGCCAAATCGAATTTCCAGGAAAGCAATATCTGAGAAGCTTTTAAGCAAGAGAGAGGTTTGTTGGCTGAAAGGCATAAACACATCTTAACCTTGGAATCAGAATGGGAACAGACAGCATGGCTGGTCTCTGACCACTTATTAATGAACTTCCACCTGCATGAAACCAGGGTTCACTGGTCAGATTTAACTCCATTCCATATCTCTCCTCCCTGCTCCTTTATTTCTTTTCCTTAGTGAAATATTTACATCCCTGGAAGGAGCTTAGGAGAACTGGGTGCTTTCATGGAATAAAACCATTCTGGGGTGGATCATTTTGGACACTGTGGGCATGATGCCTATGTGTAAGATTACCTGTCCACATGCTGGGGTTACACATACAAATAGCTACAGGGATCAGACAAGCAACATAACTGAGTAAAATGGACTGGCTTGGAACTGTGGCAAACTGGAAAAGACACATACCCTGTCTAAAGAAGGCAATTGCTATTCTGCTTCAGACTACCGTTGCTGTGTTTATTAGTCAGGGTTCTCCAGAGAGAGAGAACCAACAGGAAATGTTTCTAATATATGAGGGGGGATTTATTAGGGGAATTGGTTCACGCAATTATGAAAAGGAGTCCCATAACAGGCTGTCTGCAAACTGAATGCCAGTAGCGTGGCTCAGTCCAGGTCTGAAGGCCTAAAAATTGGGGAAGCCCAGGGTGCCATTGGTGTAAGTCCTGTAACCCAAAAGCGGAAGAGTATCGAGCTCTGAAGTCCATGAATAGGAGAGCAGAGTATATCCCAGCTCCAGCAGATAGAGAGATTTGCCTTTTTTTCTCCAGGTCCCCAGAAGATTGGATGGTTCCCTCCCATACTGAGGGTGGATCTTTCCCACTTAGTCCACTGAAGCTCCCACATTAGTTTCTTCTAGAAACACCCTCAGGGACATACCTAAAAAGATGGCTTTACCAGGTTTCTCGGTATTCTTTAATCTAATCAAATTGACACCTAGAATTAACCATCACACCACATTTGTTGAGTGCCACCACATCTTTAGATTTTACAAAAGAAGCATAAAATCTGTATTTTTATGTGAAACTTCTTTTAACTGATGACAGCTCACACAAAAAAGTTAAAGCACCACCACTGGAGTCCAAGTTTTATCCACACAGTCTTAGCCACATTGGAACACCAAGCAGTAATCGGAGCTCAGAATCAGCATCTCTGAGAGAAGGGAAATACACAAGGTTTCCATAGTTCTCTGCTGGGGGTACTTTCCTTCCACAATGCAGAAATTGGAGTCCAAGTGGAGTGGCAGTCTTGCTGAGTTAAAAAGGCAGAAAACAGAATTCCAGGCTGCAGAAGTGCCTGGAAATTGCAGGGCAAGGTACCAGAAAAAGGGGCCTCCAAAAAGGGGTGCCTCGGGATTCACAATAGGTCCTTGGCTGAAGGCATTACTGGGATTTTGTAGGAAAAGACTCAACAAGGTCTAGCAGAAAACAGCTGATGTGGGGCTAAGAGCTGAATGGAGAAATGGAAGGTTGTATAGTGCTAGGAGTTCAGAAAACAGCTGATGTGGGGCTAAGAGCTGAATGGAGAAATGGAAGGTTGTATAGTGCTAGGGAATGTTGGAGTTCTGGCACATCCAAAGTGGAAAGAACTCATCAAAGTGGAGAGCACTTTGCAAATTCAGCTGAGAACCCTGAAAGGCCACAGTTTAGGAATAAGGGCCATATCCTAGAAAAAGAACCACAGCACAAGATTAAGGCCAAAACTGAAATAGACCTGCCCTTTAAAAAGAATAACAAAGCCTGGCAAAACCTAAAAGCTTCTTTAGTTATTTGACTGCTTCCCAGGACAAAATCAACACTTCTTGAAAGAAGATGACATAATTTAGTTCCCTACAACATATGCACAATGTCCATCATACGACACAAAGTTAATAGATATGGGAATAGACAGGCAAATGTGACCCTTAAATAAAGAAAAAAAGCAATAATAAGCCTAGACAAGACACACAAGAACATGAAAGCAGCTATTATAAATGTGTTCAAAGCCTTAAAGGAAAAGATGGTCATAATGATTGAACAAATGGGAACTCTCAGAGATATGGAAACTATAAAAAGAATAAATAAAATTATACAGCTGAAATGTACAATATCTAAAATGAAAAATTCACTGCATTGGAGACTACAGCAGAAAGAGTGCATGAACATGAAGAAAGATAAGGAGAAATTATTCAATCTGAAAAACAGAGGGGAAAGATGAACAAGGATTAATTGATTTGTAGGGCAATATCACACAGTCTAACATATAATGACATATGTGTAAGTGGAGATCCAAAAAAAGGAGAGAGAGAATGGATCAGAAAAAAATATATGAAGAAATATATTAAAAATTAATGTCAAAAGCTTCCCCAATTTGGAGAAAAATATAAATACATAAATCTAAGAAATCTGACAAAATCAAGTGTAATGGTTAATTTTATGTGACAAGTTGACTGGGCCAAGGGATGACCAGATACCTGGTAGAACAATACTTCTGGGTGTATGAAGGAGTTTCTGGAATAGATACTAGCATTTGAATCAGTAAACTGAGTAAAGAAGATCACCCTTACTAATGAGGGTAGACACCGTCCAATCCATCAAGGGCCTTGATAACACAAAAGGTGAAAGAAGGGCTAATTTGCTTCTTGTCTGAGCTGTGACATCCATCCTCTCCTGCCCTCAGACATCGCCATTCCTGGTTCTCAGCCTTCAGACTCAAACTGAATTACACAACCAGCTTTTCTGGTTCTCCAGCTTGCAGACAGCAGTTCATGGGACTTCTCAACCTTTGTAATTATGTGGGCCAATTTCTGTAAAGAATATATCTATATGAGTATACTATATTTATATCTCTATCTATCATTACCCACCTTTCACTATCTCTATTTCTATATCTATCTACTATAAGTTCTGTTTCTCTGAAGAATCCTGACTAATACACCAAGCAAAATTTGAAAAACAATCATATAACGACATTATAGCAAACTACTGAAACCAAAGATAGAGAATATTTTAAAAGCAGCCAGAGGGGCAAAAAAAGACATCTTACATTTAAGAGAATAATGAAATGAAAAACATGGCTGATCTCTCACGAGAAACAACTGAGGTTAAAAGACAATGTTATGTCATCTTTAAAGTGCTGAAAACAATGAGAACTCTTCACCAGAAATCTACATGCAGTGAAAACATCCTTTAAAAATGAGGATGAAATAAAGACATGTTTAGATAAATAAAAGTTGAGAGAACTGCAGCATGTAGGCACTACAAGAAATGTTAAAGAAAGATTTTTCAATTTAAATGAAATAATACCAATTATTAATTTGGATCTACAGGAAGAAAGGAAGAGAATCTAAAATAGTAAATATGGGATTAAATATAATTTATATATTTTTTCCTCTCTTAATTTTGCTGAAAAACAATTCAGTATTTAAAATAAAAATAATAAAATTATATTTTGTTTTTACTCCTTAGGTACCTATAAAATATTTGGCAACAATAGCACAAATGATACTGATTGAATAGAATTTTACTGTTACAACATTAAAACATTCATACATTTTATGTGAAGTGGTAGAATTTAACCATAAATAGATTATGATAATAATCTATTAAATTTGTTAAATAAATTAATGCTAAGTAGATTATGATAAATTAAAGATTCATGTTTAATCCCTAGAAAAATAACCTCAAAGTTTGGTTCTAGACAAATAGTGTCAACATCACCTGAGAACTTGTTTAAAATGCAAAATACTGACCTCTACTCAGATGTACTGAATCAGAAACTCTGGGTAAAGAGCCTACCAATTTTTGTTTTAATAAGCTTTTCAGGTAATTTGAGAACCACTGCCTTAGAGCAACCAAAAACAAACCAAAAAAATTATAAAGACATATTTCTAAGGCAATAGATAGCAGTAAAGTAGCCTATAGGAGCAAATACGCAATTCATTTTACAATGCCAGCATATCTCTGATATAAAAACCTGTCAAAGAACATTAATTACAAGTAAAGACAATTATAGACCAATATCTCTAATAAACATGGATGCAAAAATCCTTAATAAAATATTAGCAAATTAAATTCAGAGAAACATAAAAAGCATAATACATCATGGCCAAGTGAGGTTTAGCCCAGGAATATGAGGCTGGTTTAATATTTTTAAAAAATCAATCAATATAATTTACCACATTAACGGAAAAAAAAAAAAAGAAAATAAGTATATAACCATCTTAAAAGAGGCAGGAAAATATCTGACCGAATTCAACACTCATTCATGATAAAAAGTTTCAGTAAACAAAAAATATAAAAAAAATTTTTCTCAACCTGGTAAATAGCATCTACAAAAAGCCTAAGGCTACTATCATACTCAATGGTGAATCATTGGATCTCTTTTCTCTAACACTGACAGCAATGCAAATTCTCACCACTTTTATTCGAATTGTACTAGAGTCTGAAAGCAAGAAAAAAAATTAAGGGCACAAAAATTAAAAAGGAAGAAAGGCAAAACTAAGTTTATTCACATATTCACTTGACTGTAAATGATATTCTAAACATATCTTTACATGCTAGCAGCAAACAAAAATAAAAATTTTAAAACCAAATATTTAAAATAGCAACAAAAAAACATCAAATACCTAAGAATAAATCTAATGAATGGTGTGCAAGACTTCTATCTATAAGAAAATAAATAAAACCTAAAGAAATAGAGAAATATACCATGTTCATGAATTGGAAAAATCACTATTTTTAAGATATCAATTCCCTAAACAGATTTAAAGACTCTAGACAATCTCTATAAAAATCTCAATTGACTTTCTTTGTGAGAATTAGCAGAATAATTTTTTTAAATTATAGGAAAATTCAAAAGAGAATAGCCAATTTTGAGAGAGTTGGAATACTTTTACTACCTGTTTTCAAAACTTTCTATAAATGTACAGCAATCAACAGTATGAAATTAACATCAGGATAGACAAATAGGTCACTAGGACAGAGCAGAATCCAGAAATAGACACATATAAAGTCAATTGATTTTCAACAAAGGCACCAAGGCAGTTTAATAGATAGAGAGGGAAAATCTTTTCAACAAATGGTGCTGGATATCCATATGAAAAAATAAACCGTGACCCTTACCTCTGACCACTCACAAAATTAATTTTAAATGACTTCTAGACCTAAATAGAAGGGCTTAAATTACATAGTTTTCAGAAGAAAATAGAAGAGGATCACTGAATCCTGAGTAATGATTTCTTAGAAAAGACTCAAAAACACTAATCATAAAAGAAAAAAAATTGACAAAATGAACTCCATCAAAATTAGATTTTTTCTGCTCCTCAAAAAACACAACTAAGTGAAATGGCAAGCATGAGAAAACATATTCACATTAGTTTTATATGACAAAGTTTTTGTACTAATTTATAAAGAACTGCAACAAATCCACAATTAAAAGTTGACCAAATTTAAAAATAAGTGAAAAACATGAACAGATATTTCACAAAAGCTGATATACAATGGCCAATAAGCATGTGAAAAAGTGCTCAATATCATTAGTCATCAGGGAAAGGCAAATTTCCAGTACACAAAGGAAATTTCCAGTACAATGGAAATGTTCCACATCTTGATTAGGGTGTTTACATAGGTGTGTATTTTGATAAAACTCATTGAACGTTAAGATTTACATCTACCTGTGTATGTATTTTACCTTAATTTAAAGGAGTCCAAACAGCTAGTGTTTTTTCTAGCTGATTTGTTGCTATTCAACTATTCGTACCTGAGAGTAGATTTGTTTAAATTGTTTATTTTTTGTTTGCTTGTTTTGTCATTCATTCATTCGACACTTACTAGGTACTAGGTTTTAGGTTCTAGAGAAACAAACTGCCATCAATTTGAATAGGGTTGGAGGAGCATGGGAGGGTGGCACACAGTGTGGGCAATTCAACTTAGGAGACTATAGCACCAATACAGAGGAGAAATGACTCTGGCATCAACCAAGGAGTTGACACTGGTGATGGAGAAAAGGAAAAAATAAACTGATTTGAGAGAAATTTGGGTGGTATGGACAATAGGACTGATTAGATATGGGGGGCAGAGCAGGGCAGTACAGTAGAGGGAGAAATACAGAAGGACATCCAGGTTCCTGTCTTAAGTGACTAAGATGAATGTCAGTGCCCATTAATCAAGAAAGGAGCTCCGTGAGGGAACAGGTTATGGCAGGAATGGGGGACAGGTAACAGGCTGATACAATATGATGATTTTGGTCTTACATAGATTGAGTCAAAGTGCCTAAGGGAAACCCAAAAGGAGAAGTCAAATAGGGAGTTTGAAATAACATTAGGTTCACTAAATCCTAATTACTTTCTGCTTTGCAGTAGAAACTTGGGTTAGTCCCTGAATATCCTTTTTCAGTCTCATCTATAAAATGAATTTAATCTTTCTGACTCCTTTCACCAAAATATTCCAAGGATAATGGCAAACTTTTGACTTGGTTTATATTGTGAAGTTAATCATCCCCAAACTTTACATTAAGCTTCATTATGAGCTGTTATGGTGGGAGCAAAAAGTATCCCGAATCAGGCTAACCTTGAGTCCCATCACTGCCCTGCCATTTAGGAGCCAAGTAATCTTGGATAAGTTCATTTACACCTGTCAGCCTCGATTTCCTCTTCAGCCAAAGGGGATAGGAAGTGAGATACTGGGGGGGGAAGAACCTGGCATACAGTAAATGCTTAAAACATATCCATCTACTAGTAGCCTTCCTTTCAGGTGATGAAGGGAGATGTTTCACCAGCAAAACAGCTCGAGGTAAAATTGTGAAGTATGACAAATCCTAGACTCTTGTTTCCCTCCCCATTCTTCTGAAAGCCCAAGTCTTTCTCTCCTCTTTTCATCATCAAAATCAGCTCTCAGGAGAGAATGTGACATCAGTCCTTTGTCTCTCATTGTTAATAAGTTTACATCATCCCCTCCTTGCCCACCTGGGGGACTTCACATTCCAAGCCTTCTATGTAACAGTGAAAAGCATGTCTGTGTTTCTACTTAAAGGTTCAGTGTGCTGGTTAGAAGGAGGCTGTGCATGGCAGGGGCCCTTCCTGGAATTCCTGAAATCCTACCCTTGAAAGTAGCCAATTCCCTCTTCTCTGCCTCCCAGTGAGTAGCTTAAAGCAAAGGAGAACACTATTTCCCCCCCATCTAGCGTCTGAGCATCCCCAACTAGCCCTCTGAAGGCTCACTCTCTACCCTCCCCACCATCTAACCACCTCCCCAGCTGTGTGGTTTTTATGTGGGATTTCAATTATTTTGTTATTATTAGTAGTAATTCTTCATAAGAGACAAACAGGGAGAAGGGGAATATTTACCTATTATTTATTACTCTTTAGGCTAAATGTCTGCAAGTTAATTAAATTGAAACCTGTCCCCCCTGGGAGGTACCAGGTCCCTGGTGGTCCAATAAGGTAATAAAACCATGGTGAAACTGAAAGCATCATTGCATGCTGCTTTATTCTCATTAGCAATGGCTTCCAAATAAAAATGTGGTCAATTATTGGGCGATTCAGAACAGGTTTTCTGGGAATTTAAGTATCAAAATGGTCTGTGTGAGAACCATAGTGGCTGTGGGGCAAATGACTTGAGTTGTCTAAAGACCAGTGGCCTCATGTGCTAAGTAAGCACATGCACCCAGAAAGTGACTGTTGAACAAAGAACCCTGATCAGGTTTTGTCAAAACAAGTGTCTATCACAGCAACAACCCCTCTTAGGGATGTGTGTGTGTGTGTGTGTGTGTGTGTGTGTGTGTGTGTGTGTGTGTGTGTATCACTTCATTTTTTTTGCTCCTTCGGCCTCCCTCCCAGTAATTCATTAATTTGGTAAGTCTTTTTAAGCATCTTAAATCTTCCCAAACTATAGGACAGATATCCTCAGCATCTGAGCAACAATGAAATCAATAAAGGCTTTGGAGGGGAGCAAGAAGAACAGGATGTGGTAATAGCAATTATTCATTGAAAGTAATCTAACCCATTTTTAATTTAATTTAGAATGCCATTATTTCAGGATTCCAAATGCTAAGGTCATTTTAATCATGCAGATCCCATGTCTTATTGAGTTGTGGCAGAGAATTACCCTTTTTTGTGACCCTGAGTTAGCAAGGACATGCTGGGCAAATGGCCAAGGTGCTGTACATTCAATAATAATAATAATAATAATCTATACTTAAAGTTAGCGTGATGGTTATTAGCCATTGGCTAGCCTGAAAAATGGCCAAGGTGCTGTACACTCAATAATAATAATAATCTATACTTAAAGTTAGCGTGATGGTTATTAGCCATTGGCTAGCCTGATAGGAGGGGCGTCACTTCTTCAGACCCTGTAAGTTTCAGACCCTTAGCAGTTTCTTTAGTGAATGAGAAACATCACCAAATAAACTATCTTTCTTGCATGGGAGGAAAGAAGGCATAAAACACAGACCGTAGAGAAAAGCTATGCATCAAGTAAATACACATAGTAAAGGAAAAGTGAGCGTAGGTGTTGGGAGGGATTTGAGGGAAAAAAACGAAAAGAGCCTGATCTTGCAAAGAAGGGCAAAGACGTCTCTTTCCTGGAGGGTTTTCTTAGGGTATATGATGAACTACAGATTTATTTTGAGTCTTACTCGCTCTTCACTAACAGAAAAAGAACTTGGAGATCTACCTTCTGTGAAAGAGCAAAAAGATATTAAATCCCAAGTCATTTTAGTCTGAATACTAGGTTTGTATTCTCTTTTCTAATAGCTGTCATTTGTTGAATTTATATGATTTGCAGGGAAGTTCACATGTCCCTTGCATCCATTAGCAATATTTAATTTTCACCACAAAACCTGTGATGTATAGTTTCCTCATTTTACAGATGAGAAAACTGAAGCTTTAAGAGGAAATGTGTAATTTGTTCACAGCTAGCAAGAGGCAGAACTGGAATTTTTCATCTAGAATTCCAAGGCTCCTATTTTTTTATTCTGCATCACCTGGCTTTTTTTGACAACTTGTAGAGGTGTTTTGTTGTTGCTGCTGTTTATTTAAGTAAAGAATTCAAACATGGTCTTCCAAAATATGTTTATAGGTTTTGAGGCTCTCAGAAAAGTACTAAGACATCTCATCATTTACTCTCTCCTTTTAAGAGTGTTCAAGATGTTTAAGTTTGATTTTAAAGACACAACTAGTTACAATGGACCTCCAAAGGTTACCATGTGCTCAGTTTGGAAGACAGCATCTCCCTCAAGATCTTAGCAGTTAGCTGCGTTGGGAGTGTAGATGTTGAACTAGAGGACACTTTAGTGCTCTCTGCTGAGCCGGCTTGTGCAAGAAGGTTCTATGAATATGCTGAAACCAGTTTGCTGTGTGACTGAGAGTCACTTACCTCCCCTGTGCCTCACTAGAAAGTGGGATTAGTAATTTTGGTTACTATTTCATTTTGCAAAACAGCCAGGNTATTGAGTTGTGGCAGAGAATTACCCTTTTTTGTGACCCTGAGTTAGCAAGGACATGCTGGGCAAATGGCCAAGGTGCTGTACATTCAATAATAATAATAATAATAATCTATACTTAAAGTTAGCGTGATGGTTATTAGCCATTGGCTAGCCTGATAGGAGGGGCGTCACTTCTTCAGACCCTGTAAGTTTCAGACCCTTAGCAGTTTCTTTAGTGAATGAGAAACATCACCAAATAAACTATCTTTCTTGCATGGGAGGAAAGAAGGCATAAAACACAGACCGTAGAGAAAAGCTATGCATCAAGTAAATACACATAGTAAAGGAAAAGTGAGCGTAGGTGTTGGGAGGGATTTGAGGGAAAAAAACGAAAAGAGCCTGATCTTGCAAAGAAGGGCAAAGACGTCTCTTTCCTGGAGGGTTTTCTTAGGGTATATGATGAACTACAGATTTATTTTGAGTCTTACTCGCTCTTCACTAACAGAAAAAGAACTTGGAGATCTACCTTCTGTGAAAGAGCAAAAAGATATTAAATCCCAAGTCATTTTAGTCTGAATACTAGGTTTGTATTCTCTTTTCTAATAGCTGTCATTTGTTGAATTTATATGATTTGCAGGGAAGTTCACATGTCCCTTGCATCCATTAGCAATATTTAATTTTCACCACAAAACCTGTGATGTATAGTTTCCTCATTTTACAGATGAGAAAACTGAAGCTTTAAGAGGAAATGTGTAATTTGTTCACAGCTAGCAAGAGGCAGAACTGGAATTTTTCATCTAGAATTCCAAGGCTCCTATTTTTTTATTCTGCATCACCTGGCTTTTTTTGACAACTTGTAGAGGTGTTTTGTTGTTGCTGCTGTTTATTTAAGTAAAGAATTCAAACATGGTCTTCCAAAATATGTTTATAGGTTTTGAGGCTCTCAGAAAAGTACTAAGACATCTCATCATTTACTCTCTCCTTTTAAGAGTGTTCAAGATGTTTAAGTTTGATTTTAAAGACACAACTAGTTACAATGGACCTCCAAAGGTTACCATGTGCTCAGTTTGGAAGACAGCATCTCCCTCAAGATCTTAGCAGTTAGCTGCGTTGGGAGTGTAGATGTTGAACTAGAGGATACTTTAGTGCTCTCTGCTGAGCCGGCTTGTGCAAGAAGGTTCTATGAATATGCTGAAACCAGTTTGCTGTGTGACTGAGAGTCACTTACCTCCCCTGTGCCTCACTAGAAAGTGGGATTAGTAATTTTGGTTACTATTTCATTTTGCAAAACAGCCAGGGTTAATAATATAATACTAGCAAAATACTAATTGGCAGAAAGATATAAAAAAAGTTTTTTGTTTTATTTTTTAGAGAAAAAACTACTTCAAAAGTATTAATTCCTCCAATTCACCTTTAGGGAATGAAGACACGAGACAGTCAATAATTCAAATTCCCCACTAAAACAACAAAATATTATTGACCCTGAAGAGCACAGAGGTTAATGTATTTGCAAAAATCACCTCCTGCCATCTGCTCTGGATGGTAAAGAAATTATATGAAGCCTCATGAGAACACGTCACCTCCCTCTCCCCATACTCTGACAGGTTTCAGGGAAGCCACATTGGAGAGACGTTTGCGTACACTTGCCATATATCTCAAAGCTAGTGTGTTCTTAGTTTGTCCATGAGAGAAACCACAGGGATCAAGAGGAGTACTGGCAAATGTGGATGGCAACCAAGCACATTTTGCAGGTCAGGCAGAATTTTTGCAGGTCCATTTATTTACTTATTTATTTTAATGATTTGCTAGGCTGGGTAAATTGAAGTACTCAGTGTGGATTATAAAATAGGTTAGTAGGGAAGCCCAGAAGATCAACTTATTTACCATTACCACTACTATCTTTTATTTCCACCTGAAATTGCTCTTCAGGGAAATTACTCCCATCTTTAATCCAATCTATAAAGACTATGGAATTTCCTCAACTTATTCCCAGTAATTCAAATAAGAGAACACTAAATTTAAGTCATGACTAGCTGGCATGTGAATTTTAAAGTGAGTCATAGGCTCATTAAAATTTTTTTACTAGAAATATCTCCCCTTTAAAATGCATTTTGGAATGATATACAGTAGACAATTTTTTTTTTTG
>NW_007727823.1:174845-219517 GCF_000696425.1 Galeopterus variegatus | reverse complement strand
AAATTTAAGTCATGACTAGCTGGCATGTGAATTTTAAAGTGAGTCATAGGCTCATTAAAATTATTTTTACTAGAAATATCTCCCCTTTAAAATGCATTTTGGAATGATATACAGTAGACAATTTTTTTTTTTTAGTACCCTTAATTCATTGTCTTTTCTTTTAGTAACAGAATCCCAATTCCCTTTAGGACAAGTCTATCTCCCCTACAGTGTATAGTCGGGGTGGGACTATAAATGAGGGCTCCTCCCCCTCCCCTAAATAAATGGTCGGAAAATTAGCAGGTGATAGGAGTAGAATGGCAGTTACCAGAGGCTGGAAAGGGTAAGGGGAAAGGAGATAATGAGAGGTTGGTTAACAGACACAAACTACAGCTAGATGGGAGTAGCACCTAGTGTCATATGGCACTTTAAGATGACTATAATTAGCAACTTGTATTGTATAGTTTCAATGAGCTGGAAGAGAGGATTTTGAATGTTCCCAATACAATTTTTTTTTCAATTACCTCAAAAATACAAATATTTGAGGTAATTGAAAAAAAAAATCAGTGATTGCCAGGGTTTCAAGGGACAAGGGAGAAAGGAGGGAAGGATGAATAGGTGGAGCATTGAGGATTTTTAGGGCAGTGAAACTATTCTGTATGATACTGTAATGGTAAGTACATGACATTATGCCTTAGGCAAAACCTATAGAACTGTACAATACAAAGAGAGAACCCTAATGGAAAATTAAGTTAATAATATTACATCAATATTGGTTCATAATTGTAACAAATGTACCACGCTGATGTAACATGTCAATAGTAAGAGAAACTGTATGTGTGGGGGGGGAGGGGCAGTATGGGAACTGTGTACTTTTTGCTCAATTTCCCTGTAAACCTGACACTTCTATAAAAATAAAATCTATTACTTAGTGGGGGGGGGGGACATCACCAGGTCAATCGGAGCCTTCCACTTGTATATCTTGAGTGTGGCAGAGTCTGATGATGTAGTTAGGTAAATCTTGAAACTGAGAATTCTTTTTTTTTTTTTTTTTTTCCCTACTGACTGGTAACGGGATCGCAACCCTCGGTGTCGCGCGCCCATACCAGGGACCGGCAACGGGATCGCAACCCTCAGTGTTGCGCCCGCACCGTGCTCAGCCAGTGAGCGGGAACCGGTCTCCACATGGGATCCGAACCCTCGGCGGGAGCCCAAGCAGCACACTCTCCAGTGCGCCACCGGGCTGGCCCGAAACTGAGAATTCTAAAACAATTGAAGTTTTCCCTTCAATTCAGTGAGTCCCCCTCAACCATACTTCCCCCTCACACTATGTAAATTCCCATTTTGCGTAAATTAACACTAATCTGTTCCTTTTGCATGCAACCAAGTGCTCTGATATTGTCCTTCCGAAAGGCAGTGGGATGAGCTGGAAGCAGTGATGTTAAGACCAAGGTCTAAATGGACCAGGGATGTGGATTGTTGGGCATAACTTTGCGCGCATGCGCCCTGATGCGCACGGGCGCCATTTCATGCGCTCCGCGGCCACCATTTCACTAGCGCTCAACAGCACGTAGCTGCCAGCCTCGCCCTTCCGGGTCCCAGTGATTCAGCAACTTTAGTTCCGTATTCGCGTAAAGCCTCCCCACCACCTCACCCTATCCTTTTAAGCCCTTCTTATTGGCTCTTTGCTTGATCTCTCATATCAAAACCCGCCCTGCCCTTTTTCCCTATATAAGCTGTGCCGCCCTGCAAATAAACGGAGTTCCGGCTTTGACCACTCTCCTGGCTCGGTGGTGTTCTTTCTCGGCCCCCGGGGAGGAAGGTCCTGGGGGGGAAGGGCCGTGCCAGCGACACTCATCATCCCGCTCAGCCCCACAAGGGACCCCCGGCTGGACCGGGGTCTCTTCCCGCTCGGTTTTGTCGGCCTCTGGCTCAGGGAGGCCCGACAGTGGATGACGTGTTTTCAATGGCTTTGATTTCATTTCTTCCTTGTATTGCTTTAAAAGTAACTGAGATTGAAAAACAAACAAAAACACTACAAAGGAATCTCTTAATTAGTGGCTAATTAAGAGATTTCTTGAAAAAGGAATCAAGACTTAACCTTCTCTAGTATTTGCCTTTTTGCATTCCGTACCCTGGAAGTCGACCAATTCTGACATAAAAAATAAACACATCAATTAAAAAATAAGGCCAGGTAGATTTCCATCTGACATTTTCTCTCAATGTCCCCTCAAAGAGCAACATTGGGAAATTATGAATAAAATGACATAAATTGACATAAAATGTCAATTCCTTAGCTTTGCGGATTCCAAAATCTGTTTCCAAATTAGGTATTTCATTATCTTTAATGTATCTTCTAACCTGATTCAGACTCTGGGCTGCATTTTGTAATTTGGGTTCATTCATAATTTACTCTTCAGGAAATTATTGTATGAATAACAGGTGGAGGAGATAATCCTCCCTGCTCCGTTCTAAGAATTAAGGTAATAACAGCAAGTTAGCACAGGTTTCCTTGGCTGCTCAGATACCAAGCTACTTAAGAAACTGTGGTTGAGACCACAAGGAGGGGAAGATAAGAAAGGGAACTAATATTTATTGAACACACTCTTTGCTAAGCATTATGCTAGAAATGTATTCTTTTATTTATTTATTTATTATTCATCATTTATTTTCTTTTATCAATATATAGTGTAGTTGATTTTTGTGTCTCTTTACTGATTCCTCCCTCACTCCCCTCTCCCTCTCCCCCCCAATCAATATCATATCTGTTCACTTGTCTTAACAAGTTCAAGGAATTGTGATTGTTGTGTCTTCTTCCCCACCCCCCTCATTTGTTTGTGCATTTATTTATTTTTAGCTCCCACAAATAAGTGAGAACATGTGGTATTTCTCTTTCTGTGCCTGACTTATTTCATTTAATGTAATCTCCCCATTTTTTTTTAAGAGAAGGGAACTGACATTTTGAGATGTTGAATAATTTTTTGTTCAACACACATTTGCTGAAGATTTAACATGTGCCAGAACCTGTCTGGAGATACAAAGGTGACTAAGACACAGTAATAAATGGCAGATCCATGAATTAAACCAATGTCCATCCAGGCCATAACTAACATGTCTCCATGGCACATCCCCTAGGTGAGCATCACTTCTGACATGAAAATGAGACCAAGAACCAGAATAATATAGCCTGCTTCTCGAATGTTTTAGCAGCAGGACAACAGATTTGAGGGAATTTTTATAATTAGAACCACTTTTAGGTATAGCAAAGGAATTTTACACTTCTCAGTTTTATGATTTTAATTTTCCCAAGATTCATTTAAACTTGAGAACAAATATTATCACTCTTAATTTACACATAGGGTGAAAAAGAAAGAGCTTAATAAAATTGAATTTCTTAATGAGGGTCCCGGAATAAAAAAAAGAAATGGTGATTTGCATTTAGCAGTCTGCACAAGACAGTGAGTTAGCACAGGTTGTTGGCTACTCACACTTCCTACTACAACCCAACCTTGGAGATGCCACAGGAGAGGTTAGGAAGCAGGAGGAACCTAGGGCTTAATTATGTATCACTAAGTGCAAGTAGCCCTTGAGGAGACCAAAAGTGATAAGAACAGCCTCGGAAAGAAGGTCTGAGGCCGACAGAAAGGGAAGGACTGGAGAATGGCTTTTTCTCCTCCACAGTGTCTTGGGCAGATCCCTGCCCACCCACTGCTGCCTCAAGGCAGGTCAGTGCCAGTCTTAGGTGGCATAACCTGAGGGCAGTGATGGAGCCCAGTTGACTATATGGAATATAAAGCAAAACATCCAATTAGAGAAATGTTATAGTTCAAAATATCAAGAACTCAATGGGGAGATTAGCAGAATGAATAAACCTAGCTGAAGAAAAAATTAGTGAGCTAGAAAATTATAAACAAGATCTCTCCTAAAAGGAATTAGAAAAGGTAAGAGTTGGAAGGAAGGAGACAACTGTATTAAGTACTATCATGTGGAAGCTAGAAATAGAAGTAACAGTCTCCACCAATTAGGAGTCACAGGAGAGAAGTCAGTCTCCAGATGGAGAGAAGAAGATATTTGAAAAAGTAATGGCGAAGAATTTCCTACAACTAAAGAAAAAAATACATGTCTTTGTAACCTTTGTCCTATGCTACTGTAGTATGTGCTCCACTTAAAAGGGCCAACTAAGAAAGAAAGAGACATGTGATCCAGGAAACAGAGATTCCATCATGGGAGAGAGGCAAAGGAGATCCATGGGTTAGTGGGGAAAGGAGATCCCAGGATGGCTGTCACATGGCAGACCTAAGGAGAAACCAATCCATGCTAGGGAAGGTCAGAGGACTCTGAGAGAAATGCTTCCGGGACAATGAAGTTTTAGAATATCTGATATATAAATGTACTGAGAAGAGCTCTATATTCATGGCAGAAATTTAGGAGTGTTTTGGTGTTTGGAGCCTATAAAAACTAAGCAAGTAGAAAAGCAAAAACAGTTATTAATGCCAAGGAAAACAAAACATTGTGCAAAAAAGAAAATATACTAATTCTATATTATAATACTTAGTTTTGAATAATCTTATTTTATATAAATTATGCCCAAAAATGAAATAAGGGAAAGCTGACTGTATTAGTTTGTTAGGGCTGCTGTGACAAAATACCACAAACCAGGTAGCTTAAACACAAATTTATTTCCTCACAGTGCTGGAGACTAGCAGTGGCATCTAAACCAACTAGGGAAAAGTTTTTTTAATTTTCAAAGATCTCCTAAAAATTGATGACAAAAAGATAACAATTACAATAGAAAAAAATGGGAAAGACAATTTACAGAAAGGAAACCCAGAAAGTTAACAAGCATATGTTAAGATGCTCAAAAGCATTGGTAATCAGTGACACACAAAACAAAACAGATTGGAAAAAAAATAGAAACTTGGATAATACCAAGTATTAGTGAGGATGTGGAAACACAGGGAGATGGTAACTTTCAGGTACTGCTAAAACAAGGATAGGCTGAAAGGCAATTTGTCACTATTTAGTCTTAAGTAGGCATTTGTCCTGTGAGTCAGCAATTTCACTCCTGGAAATTAGCCTTTGGGTCTGTAAAGGGACATGTATGACCATGTTCATTGCAAAATGGGTTGAGGTAGCATGGATTTGTAGGTAACCTGGGTATTTATCATTATGATGGTAGATAGGAAAAATGTGATTGATATACACCGTAGAGTATTATGTAGCAGTTAAAAGCAAAGGATTAGATGCACACATGCTCAGTGAAAATGTTGGAAACACAAGGAGATATATAATACGATATCATTTATAAAAATTAAAAATTTATGCACAGACAAAATACATATATTTCAAGCATATATTGAATTAAAAGGATACACATAAAATACATTAACCTAGCTGGAGGGAAATAGTGGTATGAGAATAAAAGGAATACATAAATACAAGAAGGAAGGAAGAAGGAAGGACAGGATGAAGGAAGGAAAATGCATTAGTTAGCTATTGTTACAATAATACTGTGTGACAATCATTAGAATTTCAGTGGCTCTGAGCTCCTTGCCACTAGATGTATATTTAGCATATTAGAAGTAATATCACACTAGGATTTTACATAGGGGTTGTTAATGGAATCTGTAAATGGAAAAGAAACTGGTGAATTTGACCACATCTAAATTAAAGACTTCCATTTATCTATAGACAAGTCAACAAAATACTGGGAAAATATCTTTGCAAAGCAATGTGGAATTGATATTGAGAACATACATGGAACTTTGCAAACAAGCAAGAAAAATATAGGAGATCCAAAAGAAAAAATGGGCAAAGTACATGAATAGGCAATTGACAGATGGGGAAACTGAAACAGCTCCTATGTATATGAAAGATATACATCCTCATTAGTAATTAGGGAAATGCAATTTTTTAAAAAATTAGATACAATTTTGCACTCACCAGATTGGCAGAAATTAGAAAGTGCTGTCAAGGATGTGGGGAAATTTCACCCTCACGGATTGTGAATTATAAATTGGTGCATTCTGTACAGCAATCTGGGAAACATTTAGTGAGAAAAAGTATGAGTATATCCTTACAACTCAGAAATCCCCCTCCTGGGAATATACTCTGGAGAATCTGTTGCTCAGATCCACAAGAAACATCATTATAGAGGATTATTGTAGCATTATTCATGTTACCATAAAGTTGGAAGCAATCTAAGTATCTGCCACAGAATCTAGGAACCCGTAGATATCCAGTAGGGAAATGAATAAGTAAAATGTGCTACTTGAAAGAGTCAGAAATGACATATGCATGTATTGTAATAATCTGCGGGATTTAGAAGCAATCAACTAAATTTATATAGAGAAAAATGTGCAGATTTCAAAAACACTATGTTGGATAAAAAGTAAGAAGGAGAATGAAATTTATAGCACATTACTACCTACATAACTTTTAAAAACATACATAAATGACACTATACATTCTCTAAATAAACACTAATAAACCAAATAAACATATGGAAGATAGATGAGAAGAATCTGTAAAACACACTTAGCAAGGTGCTGAGAGAAGTGCCAGGGGGTGATTGAGGATGTCGACCAAGTGGGGAAGAGAACAAAACAAAACCAAATAAAATAGGGCCTCGCAAGGATGATAGTGTTCCACGAATTGCCTCAATTCTGTATACCTAAGCTAGTAAATAAATAGCAATTGGGTCTCTCTTAACAATTCTTTCTACTTCTTTAAACAGTACTGTGATCAGAAACTATGTTTTCAAGTTCTTGAGGTCCAGTGGCAGAAAGCACACTAGAAGAAAACAATGCCATTTATAGATTTTCTTGGCTAACCATTCATTTATATGCAGCAGTGAGACAGCGCTGATCTCGAGAGATATTCTTTCAGTTTTGAGACAAGTTTGTTGCAGATGAGTGATTGAACAATGGTATTTGTATAAGTTAAATTGTTTTCTCTTTGTTTGCATGCAGTGACCATCATTTGAGGACTAAACACTCTATCAAAGCTGATCTCGAGAGATATTCTTTCAGTTTTGAGACAAGTTTGTTGCAGATGAGTGATTGAACAATGGTATTTGTATAAGTCAAATTGTTTTCTCTTTGTTTGCATGCAGTGACCATCATTTGAGGACTAAACACTCTATCAAATAACCCTACATTTCTGACCAAATAGCTGAATGCCAGGAAATGAGCAGGCTGAAAACATTGTTACACAAGTCAGGCAGCTTCAAATATCTGCCGTCTTTTTCAACAGAGACATCAAGAAGACACATGATCCATAAGCAAATAGAAAGTTCAGACTGAGCATCAAAGATGGCACCTCAAATAATTTTAATGAGTCATCTTCCTACTCATCATAGGAAACAGCATAATGGGATTGCGTTTCCCTCTTTATTTGGAACCTGTACATGCTCCATTTATTAGTAAAAACAAATGGTGCCCATGCTGCAAAATAGCATTATGACGCGGTTCTCTTCCAAGCAGATCTCCATATGGGTAAGAGTGTCTCCTGCTTTGGAGCTCTGAGACAAAGTGAGATGAGCCCCTTTCACATCTGGCTCCACTCTCTTCTGTGCTGCTCAATGTACTAGTGCCAGCTCTTTGCTACTAGACGTATATTTAGCATATTGGAAGGAAAACCAAAACCAAGGATTTTATATAGGAGCTAATCTGATAATTACATGGGTTTCTGAGAGCCAGACAGTAACGGATAGTGAAAACAATATAATTAAATAACTTCAATGAGGCAGGAAGACAAGAGGAAAGGAATCTGCCTCTGAGACTGGGAGCTGCAGATATTTTATCAAAGAAGGAAATCTAAAGAAAAATTTGATGCAGAGCGCATTCACTCTCAGAAGATTGATGGGAGTTAATAATCCCAAGCCTCCCCCTTGACCTAGTGTTCAGTTTTCAGTGGGAACTCAAATTATGATTCTAACTGAAAACAGAACTCCAAGAGAGATCAGGGAAGAGTTAACTTTTGGCAACATTTCAGGTCAATTCTTCCAATTGCTGAGGCTTGGGAACAGAGATCAGCCATGAGAAATTTGGGATCCCTAAGAATGATATTCTACAAATACCAGTTATTTTTAGTTAACATTTCTTGCTGTCGATGTAGCATTTCCATTTGCCAAAGTCTTTCAGGACATTTCTGAGGCCTCACAAATGATGCCTCCAAGGAGCAGGGCCATCATTACCTCCAAGTCCCAGATGGCAAGGTTAAGGGGTTAAGTGAGTAGCCCCAGGCCACATGCTTCATTTCGAGGCATCAGGTGCCAAGATGGGATTATCTCTCCAAGTCTCCGACTCTTTGTACAGCAAATAAACTTTTCTAGGGTAAAACACATCATATGGCATTTGCTATTTATACAATATGAGAAACTCTCCTGAGCAGTGTAGACCTCTTGGGATGCAACATCTACCCTTGGAGGTACCCACCACATGTTCATCTATGACTCCCCTTCATAACACGGGGTGTACATTATGTCTATACAGCAGCAAGTAGAGGAGGCTTGTCCCAAGAACTGGCACTGAGTGGGCACCAGATCTTCCTTGCAATCTCTGGCAAGACTGAGACATATCACAAGCAAACACCCTGGTTATCCTGTCTCATTTAAGCCAAACAAACTGCTTACTATCCTGAGAAGGCAGCATGATGTGGACAGGAAGAGCACAGGCCTTGGAGTTAGACTCATTTTGAATCTTGTACTCTACCACTTACTAGCAGAGTGAGCGGGAGCATCGTTTTCCTTCTCTGTAAAAGAGAGGAGGGGGTTCGCACTCAATAGGGTATTTGTATGTTATGGGTTGAACTGTACCCCCTGCCTGCTAAGTCCTAACCCCCAGTACCTCAGAACGTGACTTCATTTGGAAGTAGGATCTTTGTAGATGTAGTCACATTAAGATGAGGTCATAAGGTAGGCTCTAGTCCAATGTGACTGTTGTCCTTATAAAAAGGGGAAATTTGGACACAGACAGACACAGAAGGAAGATGATTGAAGAGACACAGGGAGAACACCATGTGAAGATGGAGGATGGAAGGAATGAATCTACAAGCCAAGGAAGGCCAAAGGTTGCCAGCAAACCACCAGAAGCCAGGACAATGAATGGAAGGATCCTTCCCCTGGAGCGTTCAGAGAGAGCATGGGCCTGATGTCATCTTGATTTCAGACTTCTAGTTTCCAGAACTGTGAGACTATACATTTCTGTTGCTCTAAGCCACCCAGTTTGTGGTTCCTTGTTACAGTAGCCTTAGGAAATCAATATATTGTAAATATTAAAAACTATTACTTATAAAGCTTATGTAAAGCATATAGTAGGCCCTTAATCAATCCAAGTTCTCTTTTTCAAAAAAAATAAAAAAGGATTTATGCATTGGTATGCAGACAAACACTGCTCATTTCTCTCTTGAACTCCACTATGATCTGACCACATGGCAGATGGATCTTTGAGTTTGCTAGAGCAGGCTTAAATTCTACAGATCAGTGCCAGAAGTTATCTGGTTTCCTGGAGGATCTCTGGGTTAGAAAGGACTGAGTTCTGAGCCAAAATTCCTAGGTCTCAAGCAGAACAGAGGAAACTCCTGACTGGAACACAAACTTCCATTTATTGGGAAGAGCTGAGATGCTTTTCTCCAAAGGACACTGGGACATCATGTCAGTCCCAGCCTAATTCCCACACCCCTGGTTCCTACCATCCCATAGCTGGGGCCTCTCAATACTCACCTCAGCCCTAGCCCCCAAAAGAAAAACATTATTTGTAAATCCCACTACTTCCAGATAATTATTTTTGTTGCTGTAGTTCTTGTATTACGGTGTATAAATATATACATATTTCCCAATGAGTAAGATTCATCTCGTGACCTGCCTTTTCATATATCAGTAACATGCTCAATGTCACTAAACACCCTTCTAAAATAACATCCTTCTCTCTTTCCAGAACCTCTAACAGTCCCACCTGCTCCTTACTCTCTGCAGTTTCCAAGAAGCCATTGGAGAATTTCCATGCCCTCTGCTGCATATGCACCCTTGTCTGTGTCCACATCACATGCCTTCCAGCGCATTAACAGGAATGACTGTCTGTGCCCTGTCTCCCTAAGGCCACCTGCCACCCCCAGGAAGAGGTTCTGTTATGTTCAACAGACCACCAGGCACCAAGCACTGAAAACTGAACAAGAACCCAGCAGTAGGTAATTCCCAAGAACCTCCAGGTCCAGCACCCAAGCCACTGTGGCCAGCGAAGACTCCCTGGGTGGGTGGAGGGTAGCAGGTGCATCTCAGAGAGCAGATCCAACCCCAGAGCAGCAGGGACCCTGCAGGATAGTGAGAGTACCTAGCCTTATCACCCTTAAAAAAGTGTCTGCTGTGAGAGGTCATTTGATGCAAGGATTGAGAGTGGATTCTGGAGCCAGACTGCCTGTGTTTGACCCCAACTCTGATGCTTGCTGTGTGTCCTTAGGCAAGTTACTCTCTAACTCTCAGTTTCCTCCTTTAAAAAATAGGCATGCAAGAAATTGGTAAAGGGCCACAAAAAATGATTACATTGTATAATGTTAAATATACTAATTATCCTGATTTGAGCATCACATTCTGCACACAGGTATGGATATTCAATGCCGTACCCCACAGATATGTACAATCAATTATGTTTCTATAAATAAATAATAAAAACATTCTTAAAAATGGGCATGATGATAATCGTACCCAACTTGTTGTCAGGATTTGTTGAGTTAACCTAGTGGAGCATTCGGATTTGTGTCTGGTAGCTGGTGTACCTGTTATTGCTTCTGATATTTCATTAAGATCTGTTAATGTTGCTCTCCGGCACTGGTATCCGGCTCCATAACTGAAGGCCTGAAGCCCTTGCCTGGATAGCTGGCCGAATATTTAGTTTCTCTAGAACTGGGACCTGGATCAGACTCTCTCTACACCCTCCCCCAAATGTCAGAGGAGGGAGCCTAGTGTCTCCCCAAAGTCATTCCTGATGTTACCCACCTGCCAGGGCATCAGAATGCTTTGAAAACTCTACCCCTAGCTACCAGCCTCTCATGGTATCAGTTCATGACCCTGTGTGTTAACTAAGACCCTCCAATGATGGCAAATGGCTGGGCTGTCACCTACTGCCTGCCAGCCAGAAGGGACTTGCTTCATATCTCAGCAGCTGGACTGTCCCTGAAAAGTCTGCCCAGAACCCTGTTTGCTGTAGCTACCTGCAGTGTCCGACTGTGGGATGGGATGTTGCCACAGCCCACCAAAACAGAGTTTGTTCATTCTGAGTACAAAGCTGCCGAAACATTAAAAATACGTGGGAGCTGGAGGGACACTTGACAAAGTCTATTTAAGAATGACCAACCCATCATTCACAAGGCATTGCATTTGATTGTGCCAAACCATAAGATTAAGCAGATAGGAAATAAAACATTTGGGAGACTTTATAAAAGTTTCTGTCATTTTGCAAAAGTCCTTCTCTGTAACTGCTTCAATGGGGGGGGGGGGGTATTTAGAAAAAACATCAATAAGAAAACACAAAAATCAAAAAAGTTTAATCCTTTTCTGCTCCTCATTTCCCTATGATGACTGTACCTATGAGATATTAGTTGGGTTCTACAAATCAAAGAGCAGAAAGGGCAACTGAGATACAGGAACAGTTAGGGAGTGAGGCTTGTTTAACATTGTCAAGTACTGATTATGTTTCTAACTCTGCTAAGCACTTCACACAAATATTGTAATTGAATCCTCACAATGAACTTGTAGATTAGGTACTCTTTTTTTTTTAATATATGGAAACTGAGGCACAAAAGAGGTTAAATAACTTGACCAAGATTTTAAATCTACTGTAGCTGAGATTTCAAGCTAGATTGAAGTCCAGACCCTGCACATTAAGAAATAAAATTCTTCCACTCTTCCACGCTCTTTCTTCCTTTTCCAGTTGATTTTGGTTCCTATAGTATGACAATGTCCAGCTAGGCATGCCCCTTCCAAATGTATTCAGTGACATCTGCTTGTGAGAGCCACAGCCAGCAAACACTACCCTCATTGTCCCCAGCATAATGCAACGTCACCGTGGCCCTTGGGCAGCAGGGGCAGTGAGTTCCTTTTCAATTCCAGTAACTAACCTTGAGAGAGGCTGGGACGGGGAAAACACCAGAACTGGTTCTTTCAGCCAGCAGCCAGCCCAGCCCACAGACAGAGGCAGGACGGGATTGGGGCCTGCCTTAGGTGACGGTTCACTTCTGAGTGAGATAGGCCCTGAAAGGTGATCTTTCAGAATTTGGAATATGTCGATGAAAATGGGAGTGGTGGAGGAACTTGGAAAATTTTTGTAGGAAGGTAGGCAAAAGCTTCCCTCCAAAATCAAAGAAAATGGCTTCAGGAAGCTGAGCCTCAATCCCTGTTCCTGTTTCCTCCCCATAAATCTATCCCTAATAATCCTCAGGGCATTGGAGTGGTTGCTTTCTCCCTGGCAATAACAGGAATTCCAACTACAGGTCAATTAGAATACACGCAGAATTGCTAGTAAAATGTTTGACTCAACTTTACTGGTTTCATAAAACAAGAGAAAGAGGGCGGGCCGGGTGGCGCACTGCTACAGTGCGCCGCTTGGGAGCGTGGTGGCGCTCCCGCGGAGAGTTCGGATCCCACATACAGACCGGTTCCCGCTCACTGGCTGAGCGAGGTGCGGGAGCAACACCGAGGGTTGCGATCCCATTGCCGGTACCGGTCTGGTACGGGTGCGACACTGAGGGTTGCGATCCGTTGCCAGACATGAAAAAAGACAAAAAGGAAAAAAAAAAAAAAAACAAGAGAAAGAAATCAGAGATAGACCAAGATCCTCTCCAAGATGCAGAGTCTCTTTACAAAGTATATTGCAGAGGACTGTGTGGGCTCCTGATCTCTAGTAATTCTACCAGCTCATGACATGAACAAGAAATTTAGTCATTACTTCCCTGAATATTTGATCTACGTCCTTGCAGGATTCACTTGCTTTTTCTGAGCTTCAATTTGCTCATTTTTTTGTTTCAGGTAATACCCCTCTTATATCTATCTCAGGCATAGGTATAACTTAAGACATCAGAGGGTGGCCCAGCACTTACAAATGCACAGACTGTCTTCATTCTTTCCCCCTCTCCACGTTATGCTTCTGGGTTGGTGTTGCAAGCCTAAGCATAAATTATCCTTGCTCTTATGGACTCCCTATTGCAAGTGGGCTCTGCGTGTGTGAATGCGCGTGCCCAGCATGTCTGTCTCCTTTTCATTCTTTCTTTGTTCTTTCCCAAGGCTTCTGTGAGAGTGGGGAACAGACTAGAATGTCCTTGTGTGGCCCCCTCCCCGTCACCGGGATGATGGCTGGACCACTCACTACCACCCCCCTGCCCGCCACCGCCTTCCCCCAGCCTCATCAGTGCAGTCCTGACCTGAAAGCTGAGGAAGAGTGATTCGATTATTTGCCTGCCCTTTGCCAGTGTCGGAAAGTGTGTAGAGCCACGTGCTTTTCTGGTCCCCCTTTGGGGTTTTTCTGAACATGTGCCCATAGGAGCTCTCCTGTGGCTCGGTTGAATCAGCCTCAGTGGGCTGGATGTGGTTCAAAGCCAAGCGGACCCTCCCCCACCCCCACCCTCACCCCAAAGCCTGCCTTTATCTTGCCTTTTGCACCTTACAAACAATTACTGACAGTAATTAGCTGTCCAGAATAACAAGGCCGTTATATTTTACTCAGCTTTACTGCAAAGGTGCATGAGCAAACCTTACTGTGCTTCAGCATAATAAAGTACGTTTTAACTCCCCCCTTTAGAATTTTGGAAAACATGACCCTTCCCCCTTCCTTATAACCTGTGTAGACAATTCCCCTCTTTATTAGATTGGATTTGCCTTTTGGGTAGAGTACAAACAGGTGGAAAGAACACTTGTGTTTAAGAAAACTGTCATTTTGTCCATAATTTGACAATCCTATTGCTTGATTAAGAATGTTTTACCATACACCGGCTCTTCTTGGATTGTAAATCTTCAAGTGGCCTTGAAATTGTCAATATTGAAGCAAAGCAACAATAAAATATGAAGCTAGAGAAGGAAAAGGGTGAGAAGTTAACACTCTATTTAAACCACTGGTGGGGTTGGAAAGCCGACTTACCAAAATAGCAGTATCAAAAAAAATCTGAAAAACAAATTCACCACCAAACAGTTTCTACTGCTCCATTTATTTCAACTAGTGTGGTATTAATAGAACGCCTAACAGCAGGGAGTAGGAAAATAAATGTATTCTCACTCACAAGGGAATGACTAAATGACTCACAAATGCAAAAATAAATAAATGGCTCCCTATGAAAATCTGAAACTATATTACCCCAACTGAAACAACTAAGCTTTTTAACTGTAACCTAACATGTTAAATTCAATCAGTTTTATTTGAGGCCACAGATAGATTGAGCGATCAATCTCCATTATCCTGGGCTTTTTTTCATCTTCATAGTGCTATTTTTCTTCCTACGAGACATTTCAGTTCACCTCCTTGAGCCTTCTTCAGTTTAATGGCTGATTTTGAGACAAGAAAAAATTCCACCTTCCTCTATAGGAAACGGGAAACAGAGAAACAACAAAACAAAATTTAAGAAGGCCATGTCTTAATTCTATGTAGTAAAGAGGAGGACACAATGTGAGAAAAAGATAACAGGTAGATAAATAATGTGTTTTACAGCTTGTTTCAAATGCTGTGTTAAATGTTAACAGGTGTCGACTCCTGACACTATAAAAAGATCAACTTTTTGTCTCCTTTGTAATTTGGGAACAGGTAGGCCCTGAAGACTGGAATGAGGTCATGCCAATTAACTCACTGATTCCTGAAATCAGCGTGACAATGACATCCTTAGCAACCATCCTGTCACTACGGCACCAGCCCTCTGCTATTTAAACCCTTTTCGTCTACACTGGCCATAGGTTGGGTGGCCAAAGCTGTGATCCTGAAGTCCACAGGCCAAGAATTTATGTTAACTGTCCTTTTTCTCATCCAGGGCACAGCATCTTTCCTCTCTCAAAAGAGGGGCAGTGAGAAAACAAAATTTTCACTGGCTCCAAAGGCTGAAGGTCGGAGCTCTTCCCAAGTACCATATAAATCATTTGTTGGCTCTTTAAAATCATCTCCTGTTAAAGGGAAGCTAATGAACTTTATATTTCCACTTTATCCTGCCTGATTACACTCTACACACTCCTTGTAGAAAAACAACTTGCTACCGGCCTGCCTTTATCAATAGATGTTAATAGTTACCTCACAGGACAAGAACTGATACTCCGAAGGCAGCTAAACAAAAACCGTCAGCAACATTAGTCTAAGGGTTCCTTTCCCACTGTATTTTTAAAAATTTTAGTTCCCAGGAGATAAATTAAATACATATAACAAACAGAAGAAGAGCAGTCAAGAATATATGGTCAAAAATATCTTTGGTGGGCAAATTTACCTTACTAAGCTTCTCCAGTTATAAGCGTTTCAGTTTGAACCAACATTTACTGTATTGAGCCTCTCCTATCTGCCCCTCATTATACTGGTGACTTTACCAAATCTATAAAACTCTAAGACACTTGAGTGTATTCTTATCTTTAAGAAAGTTAAGATCTAATTGGGAAGAGAGAGAGAGAGACATCTGAACAACTACGACAAAAATGCAAAAAGTCTTTGTCATGCGGATCATCACAGCCATAGACTTTCTTAAAAGACCTCTGACAGTCTATCTAAATGAAGAATAAAACAAAATAAAGGGAGGAAGGAAGGAAGAAGGTAACCAGGAAGAAAAGAAGAAATGAAGGAGCAACTGGTCTGAGAAGCAACCAGATACTAAAGAACAACTCAACACAGCAGGAGAGAAAGGGACGGAAGTTAGTTGATGCCCTGGATGGAATGCTTTCTACCCAAATCTTCACATGGCTCATTCATTTCCATTTAATATGAAAATATCTTACTCTGTACTTTTTTTTTTATTGTTTTCATTCCCTTACCCAGTGCCCCTCAACCAGGAACTCTGTTCACCCTAAATTTGTCGAATGAATGAATGAATGAATGAATGGGAAGAGTTAGTTGCAGGGGACAGGAACTGCATATTGGAGGACAGTGTCTGGTAAGAGCAACAGGCCACAGAACTGAAGCGAGAACTGTGTTCTCAGTCAGATTCCCTCAGCACCGATGACAATGTCAGCAGGTCTGCGACTTCAGAAATGATTTGCAGAGCTGATGTTATCTGTAATGTCAGCAGTTACCATACACTTCTCATTGGAGGATATCAATTCTCCGTTTTCCTAATTGATTCCAGTAACATAGATACCCTGAGTGCTGTATACAGCTCACTGATTGCTGGGCAAACATTATTGAAGTGTCAATATTTGCTCTTTTTCCTAGAGCATCATTGTCGAAAAGACTGCAATTCATTTGGGGACAGGTCTCTTATATTTGATGCACAGGAAGCACCAATACAAACTAAATCTTCATTTTATTAACCTTTACCCTTCCTCTGGTCACAGGGATGGATCACTTACCAGCCACCAAGGCTATCCTTTGGCAGCTCCAGAAATGTTCACACTGGATCCTGCTACTGGCTACTGCTACACAGTGCTACTAGGGTACTTCAAAAGGTTCACAGAAAAAATAGAATTTAAAAGATAATACGGATCTTTCCATGAACTTTTTGAAGTACCCTCATATTTCCAACTCATCTGATGAGACCTGAGAAAGAGAATCTAGAGTGGCTTGGGCCACTGATGGTCAAAGCTCTTAATCTTGATCTTGATCTTAATTCTCTTCCAGGCTAAGTTAGACATGGCAGCTGACTTTCCTGTCTGACCACTTGGTCCTCAGCTTCTTGAATTAACCCGAACAACCTCTGACCAAAAGTCATGTGGCTGCATTATTGAAAGACTAAACACATACAATGTACTTTAGAACATTCTCTTCCACCATGGCAAACAAACATGAAGTCCCTTTTTGGCTTATTTGTTTTGCCTTGGAGAGAAGGGTCTTTGCCTCGGGAGAGTCAATGACCTTCAGCCTAGGTCCGCATTACTCACATGGAGGTGATTTTTCCTACACTTATTTCCAGGTGCAAATAAGTGTCATACTCCAGTGCTTTCTGTCTTCTGAGGAAATTCCTGTAGCTTGCTTCCCTTGGAGCACGTGCCCTGCTACCTTGTTAAATTAGTGTGTGCTATTTATTCTAGCCCTGAGCAGTCCTATTTTTTAGAGTTATTTTCTTCTCACTCCCACTGGGTGAAAATTCTAGACTTGGAATCAGGCCAGACCAAAGCATTGTTATACATGTATAAGGATTTAGAAAACATTTTGCGACCAGGGTCTTTGATTCTGATGCCCCTGGGGATCTATGTTTAAGTTGAAGATATCAATAACTGCTTCATTCCTCCCAGATATCTTAATGGCAATTGAGGTGCTTCTCAAAATAAAAAACAGCCTTTCTTATCTTGAGATATGATCATATCTTGAGATATGATCCGATGTGATGTGCTAGGCAGTAATATTTCTGATTAGTCATCCCTGGGCCACCTAGATTTTCAGTTTACTTCTAATTGTGTTTCAGATAATGCTATTCCCAGTTAGGCAGATGATCATTGTAATTTCTGGTAATGAAATGGCTAGGGAGTCCATCCTGTGCTGGGAAGAGAGCCAGAGCCTGGCACTTTATAAGAAACAAGTGTTATGGTCTAGGACAGAGAGATGAAGCCAAGGTGCTAGCTGAACATTTATAGCATGTATCAGAATGAGTCTTTAACTAATGCCCTCTCTCATACTTAAAATTGATGTGTTTTCAAAGAGACATCCCTCAGCTTGAAAGCAACTCTGCACAAATCAAAGACACGAACAATTTTTCTCTCCCCTTTGTACCCTTTAATATGTGCCAAGCAGTCACTGTTGGCCTTCTGTGATGGCAAAGTCATTTTCTCTCACCATGGTCAATAGTGGTTTGATTGGTAACTTACACAACTGGCATCGATAAATAATAATGGAGCTTTTTTGGTGAGTTATTAAAATGATTGTGGAGAAGAGCTCTCTAGATTAAAGAAAAGGAGAAGAAAAAGACGAAGCTTCCCAAAAGGTACAGGATTATCAACTCTCCTCCTTTTCCATGTTTCTTAACGTCTTATGCCTCAAGTACATTGATAACAAAATAATCACCTGGCTTCAAACTTCTGGATCTTTAGACATTTCCGCTAAAAGCTGAAACCCAGAATCTAAATGGCTTCATTTCAGAATATCAAGCAGTTCTTCATTTCACCTCATAGGTAGGAAGAGTTCATTCTCCTTCAAGGTTGAAATTCGTCTCTGCTGAGTCTGTAGACATTAATGACGGTAAACTGTTTTCCAGACTTCTTTGTCAACAGGCTTCTGGCTGGGTTTAGTCAGGGGAAGACACCAAAGGGCAGGAGGAAGGGAGAAGCCAGGGCAGTTCCGTTTCGGTGACAGTTTACAGTAGTGGGTATATCCTCCATGGTTCAAGCTGACCTTCCGCAGCCCCTTCTAAGGTCCCCCCAGGTAGTCCCTGGCTTCTGTCTTCTGTAACATCACCTTTTCCCTGTATTTCTTCAATCCTAAGGGTGGCAGCAGCTTCCTGCTCTTGTTAATCTCTGGCTTATGTCACCATTTCTTGTTTGGTTTCTCACCTCTTCCATCACCTGCATAATTAGCTCTTGTATTAAATTCCTTCTGTTTAAAATACCTAGAGAGGTTTCTATTTTCCTGACATGACCCTATCACAGCCCATCCTGTTCGTTTCTGGGAACCTTTATTGGATACAGACTTCAGGTCATCTCACCAATAGTTAAAATCAATAATAAAAGCAGAATGATAACAGCATTTCTCACCACTCAACCACAGTTCACAGTATCCTTACTTACAGGCAGTGCTATGCTAAGCCTGTTACCCATATTAGCTCATTTAATTAGGTTTCTATTTTCCTGACATGACCCTATCACAGCCCATCCTGTTCGTTTCTGGGAACCTTTATTGGATACAGACTTCAGGTCATCTCACTAATAGTTAAAATCAATAATAAAAGCAGAATGATAACAGCATTTCTCACCACTCAACCACAGTTCGCAGTATCCTTACTTACAGGCAGTGCTATGCTAAGCCTGTTACCCATATTAGCTCATTTAATTCTCTCAAAACATTCTGAGGCAAGTATTATTATCATCATCCCCATTTTACAGATGAGAAGACTGAGGCTGAGAGAGTTTAAGTAACTTGGCCATGGTCATACAGATAACAAGGGCCAAAACATTGATTTGAAAGTATATTCATTTCAAGCTCCTCGCTTTTGACCCTCCAGTCACACTCTGAGAATTTTGATGACAACCAATGCCACACCCGGAAGTCACAGCAACTCCCAGAGTGCAGTCACTAAGGATTCTAAGCAGCATTGTCTTTGCATAACATTGCCTATTCTCTACCTTGACCTTTTGAGGTTATTCCCTCTGCTTAGAGGCATTAAAATGGATATTTTCTGCCTCTCAAGGAAACAAGGGAAAGAACAAATGCCCAAAGTGGAGGACGACTTTGAGTCTCCCTCAGGGTGCTTGTGAGGGATGAGAAAAGAGCCCGTTACTCAGGCAGGGCTGCTGGGCACCTGCAGAAGCCTGCTGGCCCCTCGGTTCTCTGAGCTCCCTGCAGGCTGGGATATCGGAGCCACAGCCTCCAGAGCAGGTGCTCAGGCTCTGATCTTTCCTTACCTAAGGGCTAAGAGATAAGCTGCAAAGAAAAACTAATAAGAGTGAAGGAAGAAATAGCAGTAAGAGGAGGAGGGGAGGTTTCTGCAAACAAAGGGAGATCACCTAGAGATGAGAAAAGAGCCCGTTACTCAGGCAGGGCTGCTGGGCACCTGCAGAAGCCTGCTGGCCCCTCGGTTCTCTGAGCTCCCTGCAGGCTGGGATATAGGAGCCACAGCCTCCAGAGCAGGTGCTCAGGCTCTGATCTTTCCTTACCTAAGGGCTAAGAGATAAGCTGCAAAGAAAAACTAATAAGAGTGGAGGAAGAAATAGCAGTAAGAGGAGGAGGGGAGGTTTCTGCAAACAAAGGGAGATCACCTAGACACGTGCTGCATCCTTTCTGCTGGCTTTTCTCCCCTGCCTTTTTCCATTTTGTTCTACCCTTTGTTTTCAGATTGATTTGCCCAAGCAGTCCTTTCTCAGCCTTTATCTATGTCTATGTATGAGGGTGTTGGGAATAAGAACCAAATGAGCCAAACATTTTACCTTCAGGACTGAATGATAAAAATAGCCCAGTTCCAGTTTTCTGAATCATTTCAATAGCATTGGAAGCATGTGAAGGAACAGGAGCAGGAGCTTGGAAGAGAGGGGTTAAGACTTTCACCCTGAATTAAATCCACCTTGATTTATGGAGTGGATCAAGTTCATGCTCCTCTCAGGGTCTGGTTCTGAGCAAAAGAAATAATGATCTGCCAAGTTTGAAGTCCAATATGATCATGCAGTGTATTAACATGCCACCTTGGCCTCCAGGAAATAGGTATAAGTGAGACCCTGCAAACCCACTGCTTGCTTTGAAGTGTTCGTAATGTCTTTGGTCCTTCAGCTCAAGAGTGTTGTATTAGCCTATTTCTTTTGCTAAAACAACATAAATACCTGAAACTGGGTGACTTATAAAGAAGATAAAATATATTGCTTACAGTTTCTGAGGCTGGGAAGTCCAAAGTCCAGCGAACACATCTGGTGAAGGCCTTGGTGGTGACAGAGACCCATGAGTCTCACATGGCAGAAATGGTGGAGCAGAGAGAGAAACTCTCATGTGTTCTCTTTTTAAAGTCCTCAGAACCATGCCCCTGACCACCATTAAACAGTCAACTTCATCACCTCTTCAAGGCCCCACCTTTCAATTACCATAACAGGATTTCCCACCCTCAACAGTTACAGTGAGGATTAAGCTTCTAATATATGAACTTTGGAGGACACGATTCAATCAGTCCATAGCAGGTGTGTCCAGAAATAAGCATGATCAACTTTCTATTACCCAGGGGCAGTTTAACCAGTTTGTTGTTGTTGAAAATTCTATGCTTTTCCTGTTTCCTTCCACTATCTTCAATAACCTCTTCCAAAGATGTGGCCAATGGGAAAGAATTGAGAATATGACCAGATTGGCCAATTATTATTACTTGCTTTTAAGCAACACTGATGTTGCCTGTTTTGCTGTCCTATTTTATTTTATTTTATTGAGTGTACAAAAAGTTGTTTTTGAATATCAAAAAAAAAAAAAAAAAGGTCTGTAGATATACTGACCCTTCCAATTAAATTCCTGTTTATATCCTCATGTCTAACAGATACCATGTTTTCAATTTGACTACGTGAAGGGAAAAAAAGAAAGATATTCTTGTTTACCTTCTTGCACAAACTGGAGAATGGTCCATATGTGTCAGCACTTGAACAGCCGCATGCACACAACATCTTTTTACACCCAAAGCCAGCAAATGCCACAATGATTTAGCACTGCAATCAGAAGAGATATTGAAAATGCAGTTTTTATGAAAAGGGGGCATTTTTATATAAATATGATGACGGCACAAAATGAGAAAAGCAAAACAAATCAAAGATAAGTCCTACAAAAGGTAAGTGCCTGTTATTTTAATTATTATTAAAAAGAAAAAGAACAAGAACAGATGGAGAAAACAGAAGACAAAAGGTGTGGTCTGGAAGACAAAGGAAAGGGGAATAAATGATGTCTTCACATTGAGAAGTTCACCTCAGCAGCAATTATCACTGGCATATTCTGCCCTGACAAGGGGAGCCACGGGTTGATATAAAAGGGCTTTTTCATTTTTACTTCCTGGAGTTTGTGAATAACCGGCTTCCCAGGTAACAATTACTCTGCTTACTCCAAACACAATTCCCTACCCTCTTTGACCCCTGGAAGCAGGAGCACTTAAGAAATAAAAACACCACTGGGTCCTCTGGTGCTCTTCTTTCTCTGAATTGTAAGCCTGGCCTTGATGGTCTGGAGTCTGGAGGAGGGAAATAGGAAGAGAAAGGCTACATTTAAGAGCAAAGTTCCTTTTCAGAAGTGGGTGGCCCTCCAACATCACCTGGAATGAAAACGCGTTCCTCTGCCACCTTGCTCTGTGAGCCTGTCAATCAAAGACCCAGACAAAGGGCTATGTGCTACCTTAAGCCACTTCAGATCTGCTACAGACCTGACTGTCAGCAAGAAGGAGCTCCTGACCTCCAGGAAGGTGCTGGTGCTGCGACTTCAGGGCCACTGTGGAGGCACTGTCTGTAGGTTTCAGCATCTCCTTTCATTTAAAATTCTCTCCTATTAAGGCTGATTTGTAGCATTGGGGTAAAGCAATGGGCCATGTTTGCACCGTGGAACATTCAAAGGAGGTGTGATTTCAGAAAGACAGGGCTAAACATTTCTCCTTCCCTAAGGAACTCTTTTTCCTCTTTTAAGATTTCAGTATCGTAGGGGAAGCTGTCATAATCAGCCGCAAACACCCTAGTGTGAATTAGCTGTTCAAATTACATTTCTATAAGCACATTTTTAAAGAAATAACATACAAAGCTCACTTTTGGAAGATGCTAGAAGGTTGGAGATTAATGTAAAGGTTACAAAAATATAGGACAGGGCATTCATGCCAAATCAATTATGTAAGTATGAATTTCTACAACAATTCAGAGCAGGAGCAAATCACGCCTCTGGGAGGAGACAGGACTTGAATTGGAAAGCAAGATAAAATACAAGTGGAAAAATGTAGAAATCATCCAAATTTTTGCAACATTCACGATTTGGAGACTTTGAGGGGATAATATCATCTGAGCTAATAATTTGAAAAACTGTGCCATGCACTGGTACTCTTCTGGCCCCTGCCACCTCTCTCCTGTGTTCTCACAGGCCCATCCAGCCTCAGCCCTGCCCTTTTCCCATCTGTTCTACAAAGAGCAGAGGGTCTAAAACTCTAATTGGATGCTTATGTGGCTTCTTGTTGGTTTTAGGAGAAAATCCAAACCCACACACACAGTTTATGAGGTCCATCTCCAACTCTTCCCTTCCCCAACACTGAATTTCAGCCATGCTCTCTCTCCTCCTGGGTTAGAACAATAACTCCTCTCACCCCCACCTCCCTCCCTACCTCCACAGATCCTAGTTAACTCCTATGATCCTTCCAGATTCAACTCAAAGATCATTTCTTCCAGAAACTTAATCTGGCCTCCCAGATGAGATCCCCTCCTGCTTGTGTCAGCACTGCTCTGGACCCTGTAGATGTGCTGCTGACACCTGAGTCATGTCCCTGCTCTTGGTGGAGCTCCCATTCTGGTGGGACAACACAGAAAACCAGCAAATAAACACAAGGATATACATGATAATTCTAGATGATGCTAAGGACTGTGATGAAAATAAGACAGGGTGATGGGCCAGAGAATAGTGAGGGTAGTAAGGGGGATGTGTCCTGCCTATGTGGCATGGTCACGGGGTTTGGGGCCCTTCGGATATGTTCCTCTTGTACCCTGCACTTCTCCATCATAGGTAATAACAAGTTAATGCAATGAGAGCCATTTATTCATCTGTATTCCCCGTATTCCCCATGAGATTAAAAATTCAGGAGTGAGGTCTATTCATTTCCTCGTTTTCCCCTAGTTGCTAACATGGTGCCTGGAATATAGTGCTTGATAAATACTTGTTAAATAAATGAGAGATTAGAAGGAGGAAAGGCTTGAGTTAAAAGAGCAGTGGAGTCATCCAGTTAGGGCTTATGAGGGCCTGAGCTGAGATGATGATACTCGTGATGGAAAAGAGAGGCTGGATAAGACAGCAAGTATGGTAGAGAAAACGTCAGCAGGAGCTGGTGACTGAGAGGAAAAGGGAAGGAGATCAAAGGAAGTAAGGGCTAACTCCTGCAAGGCTTTGAACACAGGTCACAGGGAGAATGGGAGACAGCTACTCCCTAAAAACCATCTCCTCCTGGGCACACAGCTAGACAACATTACCCAGCATCTTTTGCCATCAAGCCACATGACCAAGTTCTGCTCATTGAAACATGAACAAAATGATGTGTGCTACTCCTGGACCCAGCTTGCGTAAATCTCCCACATGAGATTCCCAATGCCCTTTGTCCTCTTGCCATTTGGATTCAACACCCAAGACCTCCTTGGAAGCCACGTGTGGAAGATGGTAGGACTGTCATCAGTCTAGTCCCCGAATGACACTTAGAGCAGAGCATGCCCCTCCCCGATCCCTGACCATCTGGAACTACCTTGAGCTGTTTCTAGATTGAGAAATGATAGATCAAGAAATGAATGGAACAGGGAAGTTAGGAGAAAAAGATGGTTTGGGTTTGGGGAACACTGATACATTTAGTTTTAGAAACTAGAGTGTGAAGTTTCAATAAAGAATTCAGCTGAAGATATCTCAGAGGAGGTTGGAAAAGCTAGCCCAGAGTTTAGAACCAGGTTGGAGATATGACATATAGATTTAGGGGTCTTTGTTAAAATTGTGGGAGTAGATGAAGTTGATTTGGGGGGAATGATAGAACAAATGGGGAGAATCTTTTAAAATCACTACATTTAGAGATCAGGAAGAGTAATAGACTCTGAAAGGGACAGAGGAGCAGTCTGAGGGAACCAAAATGGCAGACACAGAGGAACCAGGAACAGAGTGTCCCAAATCCTGTGGAGAGGCCCAGGAGGAAGGGGACTTGGGTGTGGTCAGGGAAGCTGACTGTGCTGAGGCCAGTGGTGGCATCAGAGTACAGTGGGAGTAGAAACTAGATTGTACACTGGTGGCATGACAAGTATGTGGAGCCAATAACTGTAGATTCCTCCCCCACCCCCCACAAAATTATTGCAGTGAAAAGGTGAAAGCTGGGGAGTTCTGGTCAAGATGGTGGGATAGACGGTCGTCATTGTCACTCTCTCCCACAAATCAACCAATTTACAACTATAAAAAAGTAACATCAGCCAAGCTGGGGCTGCTGGACCTCAGGGGAGGAGGAGAGGCCTATGGAGTGCATGAAGGCAGGAGAAGCCATGATGAGAGAAAGAAAAAACTGTTCAGAGCATTTTGGGCCACGGCTGCTTTAAGGCTGGACCTGCTGAGTGCACAGAACAGGACCCGGCAGAAGCCACAGCTGTGCCCTTCAGATGGAGTTACTTGGAGGTGGCAGGCAAGAAGGGAGTCTTTGTGGCCCCATGACAGCAAGACCACTAATAGGATCGCCATGGACCCACACAAGAGCAGGGAGCCAGAACAACTGAAAAAAGGGGAGCCATTCAGAGTCTGGCAAGTCATCACAAGGGACAAGTGAAGGGCCTGTCCCATGGGAAGCGTTTGCAGCACGGGCGGTGGGGGAGGTCGGCTCACTGGGAGAACACTGGGACACAGCAAGGACAGCTGATCCTCCCCCCGATCAGTGCAGGACCACTCAGAGGTGACTGGTCGGGAATGCAGAATTGCACGGGGTGCAGTTTGATGAAAAAACTCAGGCCCAGATCAGAGTTTCTACACAACCCAGGTGCACCAAGTCTCTGGAGAGCCGGAAGTACCTATAAGGTCAACCATTAAATGCTGAGCTGCACAAAAAGCCTTCCCTAGGGAAACAGCAGCAAAGCAGCAATTTAGCTCAACCACAGAGCTCAAGTACTGGTTCCCACAGGAAGTTCCCCTGTTTTAGAAGTAAGCAAAGGACAGAAAATTAGTTCCAGCCCAGGCACATCACCAGTGCCTTGGGGCCTACCCGGGACCAAGGCATGGAGAACGGAACTGGACCCCCCTCCCACAACAAGGCACACCAAGCCAGTGCTTCGGTGCCTGCCCAGGGACCTGAGGTATGGAGCTGGGGACCAAATCCCCTCCCACAACCTAGCACACCTTGACAGCACCTTGGGGCCCACCCAGGGACTTGAGGCATGGATCTGGGGACCAGACACTCCCCACAACCAAGCATACTGCCAGCGCCAAGGAGCATGCCAGAAACATCACCTCCATGTGGGTGGCCCACCACAGCCACCTCCATAACCATGGCTACTGCAAAAGCAGCTAGATGCCACAACCACCATGCAGATGGTCCGCCAGCCACTGGAGTGCATTGACACAAGCAGAGTCACAAGCAGAGGTAAAGAAAAGAAGAGGACGTCTCTCTCCACAAAGCCCATTGCAGAGTGACAGAAGAAGCACCTACTCTATGATAATATTGGGGGAACTGACCACACCTCTCAGCATTGAACAGATCATCTAGGCAACAAATCAACAGAGTAACCATTACTCTTTCAGAAGGAGAGAAGAAATCTAGGGTAATTAGAGAGGGCAGGGGGGATTGGGAAGAGATTGGACAAGGGGCATAAAGAATAATTATGATTTGTAACAATATATATGCTAGTAATATTGATTGATCAACATATCTCAATGTCAAACCCCCAAAATATGTATAATCAATTTTGATTCAATAAAAAAAAACTAATAAAAAAAAAAGAAAAGTTGAAAGCTATGTCAGTGGCTGGAGAGAGTCACCAGGAAAGGAGAAGGATGTTCTCACCTTAAGTCTTGAGAGTTTGTGCAAGCGGAGAGGACGCTGCTGAAGCTATAAGACAGAGAATGAGAAATGTGAAAATCTTTGGAGGAGAGTCTGGGAGGGAATGGTGTGAAGGACACGGGTTAGGGACATGTCTCTATCAACAGAGGGACTCTTTCCACAGGAGACATCAGAGGAGGAGAACGTAACTGCTTTGGCTCCAAGAGGGGCCGAGGATGTGGGAAGGGGGAATGTTCCAGGCCAAGGAGGGGGTTGGGGTCAGAGACCTGGCTACGTGGGGACCAAATTCACCCTTCATGCCTCATACTTGCAAGATCACCCATCACTCTTTCATGATCTTAATCTAGATCCTTGCCTCTATGTAATTCTGGTCACCAAATCTTAAGATTGTGTCCAGTAACATTGATTTGAGGCCTGAACACTGCTTGAGAACCCTAAAAAGAGATGCTAACTATGTGAAAGCCACTGGCTGAAAGAATAAAAAAGAACCACATGTATTTCACACTCATTACACATTAATATGGAGTCCTTTCTGGAAAACAGACTGCTTCTTTTGAGTTGGAAACTCCTAGGGGCCTCGACCCCTGGGATAGAAAGGAAAATCTATTTTCTCTTCCTAGCATAGAACCTGCAACAGTAAGAGCTCAGCAAATGTTAGCTACTCTTATTAAGATGATTATTAACAACTCTCTCCTGCAGGGTAAAGTAGTCAGCCCAGAAACATTATTACCAGCATTAGAGCAAAGGGGTCATTGATCATTACAGCAGAAACCCTGGACTTTTATGGCAGAGACACTTGGGGGTGGGAGGAATGGGAAGAGGAGGCAGGGTGACCATTGGGCCCGGGCTTCCTATTAATGAAGAGGGTCAAATTTATGCTTTAATCATTTTACCAAATGAGGTGCTATCTTCAGTCTCAGAGATACCCTGACAGGACTGAAAGAAGCCATTCATCAGACGACCTTGAACTTGCATTCCATTTTTGGATCACACTGCCTATGGTTTCCTAAGAATTAATATTTTTCATGAATCTTTTCATTATCTTGTGAGATTAAATTGCATTGCAATGTTATATTAAGTGTTATTAGGTTAAGTATAAACACAGGTTGTGAGATTTAAAATGTGCTTACCTATCAAACCAATTTTTTAAGCCCTTTTTTGACTTTTTTATTTCTTAATTACATAAAAGCCCTAATACATCAGAAATGAGACTGCCTGGCCCTCTCTTGACCAATGAGAGTTCTGGGCTAGAGATTAGCTAGTTTGGTGATTGTTAATCAGAGGAGCACATCTGAGTCATGGTGGAATTTCTTGAAAAACAGTTTCCCTGCCCATCCCAAGATTCTGATTTGGGAGATTTGTGTGTTCAGGACTTGTGTGTATTCTGAAATGCCCTGGGTCTTCTGATCCACAGTTCTGATGTGGTCCAGTTGTCTCTCCTGCCTCTCCATCTGGGGACTCCACACACAGGTTCACAGCCTGCATGTCATTTGTGAACATATGTCCTGACTTGGAGGGCCCGGGGCAGGTGCATTTGCACTCTTTCAATATCAGCAAGTGAGTCGTTTGTTTCTTGCCATCCTTATTAAATCAGAGCCCTGAAGCAGAACCACAATGTGGTGCCTTCTAAAAGCCATGTGCATCTGGCTTCAGAAACAATGAAAAAAAAAAAGGCATCTCTCTCTCTCCTTTCTTCTCTCTCATGAAATTTGGTGTGGGAGGCACATGTCCCAAAACCTGAATTGCTAATTAACTGGGAAGCTTGCTTTATGGACAGGACTTCAGCTCCTATGCCACTGGGCATAGAAACATGATCAGTGAGTTCCCAGTTTCTCAGCACAGCAGCCCCTGAGTCGCATGCTCTCAGGATCCCGGAACTGAGCTTCTTGCCCTTGGGGCACTCTTGAGGAGGAGTTGGAGTCAAATGGTCCTGATCCTCCCCTCCAGGACACAGAGGAGGCTGGTACAGCTGTGCCTCTGGTGCTCCAAGAGAAGACTGAGCATTTGTTGATGTGCCATAGGCTCCTAAGGGACGGTACAGGACACAGATGCTACCTATAAAGGGATTGACCATGTGTCATCATTGTGCTTCCCAGAGGGTCACAGCACATTAGCATCAGTCTCGGTGCCTCTCAGAGGGACAGGGCATTCTATGTCCAGATTTCATTCAAATTCTGGACTTAATGTCGGCACATTTGACACTAAATCATATCCTGTCTCATGAAATGGATGATCTTGTTTTCTGTCATTCTATAACTTTATATATGAGTGTATCTCATCTCTCCCCCTGGATTGTAGGTTTCACAGGCAGAATTGTAAGTTGCCCATCTTTGTGTCCTCACAGCTTGGTGCACAGTGTGGGCTCAGTGATTTCAGATCAAATAAACAGAAGAGTTCAGGAAAGTAGCCCAAAGCTAATTTCTCATTACTGGTGCTGTTAATGTTAAGTCACATCCAAAGATTCGTGATCTTTGGGCCTTGTCTCTAATTGGCAGAAAGATAAAGAGCAGTAAAGCAGATCATTAAATACACCCCTGTTGTTATGGATAGCTCTCTGCAAATAAACAGATCTGAGCTTTGTCCATTATCAGGGAATCATCTGTGGACATCACCATTTCAAATTCCTGAAATATCTTGAATGTTAGAAATGCCAAGACAGAAGACAAGAATGATCTTAGATGGCAAATAAGGTATATGGCTTTGGATTTTTTAAGTTTGGGGTCCAGGTTAGGCTTAAGTAGATAATATATTGATTGCTGAGGGCCTGAGGAACTATGTATTCTGAAACACAATTGATAAAAGTATAAATCAGTATCACCTGGTGTAAACAGGATTAACATATGAGGGGACTTCAAAAAGTTCATGGAAAAATACTGTGTCTACTTAGGAAAAAAAAGTTCATGGAAAAATAGAATAAAAAGATAAGAATAAAAAATGTAAACTTTATTTCTCAACATAAGCTTCATCAAGTTCAAGACACTTTTGTAAGTGATGATATCAGCCATTCAGTCCATGCCTAAAGAACTGAGGGTCCTGGGAATTTAACCATGTCAGTGCAGACTTTTTACATTATTAACTAAAGAAAAATAGGTACCTTTAAAGATTTTTTTTTTAATTAAGAAACAAAAGAAGTCAGAAGGAGCCAAGTCAGGTCTGTAAGGTAGATGCCTCATGATTTCCCATCAAAACTCTCACAAAATTGCCCTTGTTTGATAAGAGGAATGAGCAGAAGCATTGTCATGGTAAAGAACTCTTTAGTGAAGTTTTCCTGAGAATTTTTTCTGCTAAAGCTTTGGCTAACTTTCTCCAAACACACTCATAATAAGCAGATATTAATGTTCTTTGGTCCTCCAGAAAGTCAGCAAGCGAAATGCCTTGAGCATCACAAAAAATTGCTGCCATGACCTTTGCTCTTGGCAGGTCTGCTTCTGCTTTGACTGGACCACTTCCACCTCTTGGTATCCATGGCTTTGATTGTGCTTTGTCTTCAAGATGGTACTGGCAAAGCCACATTTCATCTCCTGTCACAATTCTTCAAAGAAATGCTTCAGGATCCTGATCCTGCTTGTTTAAGATCTCCATTGAAAGCTCTGCTCTCGTCTGCAGCTGATCTGGGCACAATAGCTTTGGCACCCATCAAGCAGAAAGTTTGCTCAACTGTAATTCTTTAGTCAGAATTGTGTAAGCTGAAGCAATTGAGATGCTATGGTGTCAGCTGTATTTCTGCTGTTAACCAAGAGTTCTCTTCAATTAGGCGATGGACAAGTTGATGTGGATGGTCTGCCACTGAGGGCTTCACCCTCAACATTATTTTGTCCCCTATTAAAATGAGTTATCCAATTGTAAACTGCTGATCTCTTTGGGGCATTATTCTCATAAACTTTTCATAAAGCATCAATGACTTCACCATTCTTCCACCCAAATTTCACCATACATTTGATGCTTGTTCTTTCTTCAATTTTAGCAGAATTCATGTTGTTATGAGAGGTGTTCTTTGTTCTCATAAACTTTTCATAAAGCATCAATGACTTCACCATTCTTCCACCCAAATTTCACCATAAATTTGATGCTTGTTCTTTCTTCAATTTTAGCAGAATTCATGTTGTTATGAGAGGTGTTCTTTTCAAACTGATGTCTTATCTTTCTTAGTGCTTCAAAGTAGATTCTGTTTAGACTTGTTATAACAAGTTAGCACAAGTTTATTTAGGTGCAAAAAAATTTTAAATCCATGCATAGTTTTTTCATAGTATGCATTTTCCATGATCTTTTTGAATATCCCTCATATTTATTCAATCCATCAGTTTTTTAAACTATTTTTTTAATTGACAGATAAAAATTGTATGTATTTATCATGTACGACATGTTGCTTTGAAATATGTATGCATTGTGGAATGACTCAGTCAAATTAATTAACTTGATTAATATGTAATCAATCAATTTAACTTCTAGGAATTCAGCCTGAGGAAATAATATGACAAGTGTGCAAATATATACATTAAGAAAGTTCATGAAAATATTGCAGATACACAAATGTTCACTAAAGGATGATTGTTAAATAATTTATGATATGATCATGTCATGCAGTATTATGCAGTTATCAAAAAGGTTAAAGTAGGTTTTTGATACTGTCTTTCATCATTTATAAGATGATTTTTTATTACTTTAGCATCTTGAAATTGGTATATGTTTACAAAATGATTTACAGAACAGTCCACAGATAAGATCCCATTCTGTTAATATATGTAAGTATGTTGATTTCTGGAAACAGATGTATCAAATTTTTGACTGTGATTGTCTCTGGGTAGGGTTACAAAAGCTTTAACTTTCTCAGTATTTTTTTAAAAAATAATTTACAGCACTCATGTATTATCGGGAAAAAATGAAGGTATTTTCAAATAAGTCAATTGACTGTGATTGTCTCTGGGTAGGGTTACAAAAGCTTTAACTTTCTCAGTATTTTTTTTAAAAATAATTTACAGCACTCATGTATTATCGGGAAAAAATGAAGGTATTTTCAAATAAGTCAGTTGCTTTATCTTTTTCTTTTCACCCAGTATGAGACTACTGCTCAGAGTGAGAAGAGTTTTAGTACTGACTGCCCATGAAGGGGTCAGGTGAGCAAAATGTTACCTTTCTCTCCTCCAACCACAGTTAGCAACATGGCCAGGGCCACAAGTCTATGGTTCTCGGCTCTCAATTCTGCAATCCAGACAGCTTTCTGTGAAGTGAGCTTGCATGGCTGAGCTCCTGAATGACCTGTTTAGCCTAACAAAATTGATGCCATGCTGTCTTAGGATGAGGATGAGGAGGCAGTGTCTGGGAACCCTGCTTGCTGCGGGGCATGAAGGGGAAAAAGACAAAGTGGTTGTTTGAAGAGAGAAGCTAGCTGTTCTGATAAGGGAAGAATAAGGAACAGAGAAAAAAATAAGGCATTTAGAACCTAATATTGCCATTTATCTTCTTCTGACCCAATAACCACATGCGTTTCATAAAGGTGTGGCCATCAGGGTAATCGTACCTCTACCAGGACTGCAGGATTGAACACCAAATGCTTAAAAAGAGAATTCAGAAAGCAAGAGTGATCACTTAAAAGTATTAGGGCCTTTTTAAAGCACTTAATTATATTACATTATTTAAACAACCATAATTAGATGATAACCACAGTCATTTAAACTTATTTAATGTGTGATTTTTAAATTCCTAAGCATTGTGCTAAGTATAATGTTATTATCAATTAAATTAGCATTCTCACCACTTCTGCTCTCAATAACTTCTCAGCCTTCCACTGCTATTATCTGGAATTGTAGTAGAATCTCATCAGGAAAGGCTCATTGTGGCTGTTCCGTCTGTTCCATTAATAATTTCTTAATTAAACGAGATGACAGCTGTCCCTCGTTGTCCTCACTACCTTATCACTATCTTTCTTTCCAAAGTAATTTTTTTCTGGTCTTCCTCATTTTTATTCCTTACTTTTTTCCCCCACAGACAAGCTTAGCTCCTGGTGTTTTTTACAGATGGATCTGGAATTTCTTCTCTGATCCTCACCCCGCCTACCCCAATCTGTTCTCTCTCTGCCTTCTTGATTTTAGTCCCATATTCATTTCTCCCCTTCAAAAGCCTTTCTAACTTCTTGCCTTCTCTTGTCTCTAGTTCTATCAATTGTTTCTTTTCTGCTGAGCTCTCATTTCCCCCCAACTATTCTATCACACTATCTTCCTTTTCTGTTTATTTCTTCATATATTTCACCTTACGTTCTAAATATCTAGACATAGAAACACAACTCTTTTACAAAGAGACAAAATTAGTGCCAGCTTCATCACAGAAGCACCTGTGACCTTGCAGCATCACAAAAAACAATCCCCACCGCAGCTATCCATTTATTTATTCAATTCCAAATATTTTTTTCCCCAGCGATTTTTCTTAATGAGAAATGGAGAATGTTAACTTTGGAAAAAGTCGTCTACTTGATACCCAGATATAACTCCCAGGAGAATGTAGCAACTCATCTTCCAGGATTGCCTTTTACTTGAGACTGCATTGTCATTGTTTTGAAGTCTTTCTTCTTGTGCATAAATAAACCAGCTGTGAGCTTTTAAAAAAATGTCTAGAATTATATTTGACTTGAGAATAAAATAAGATACTCAGGATTCAACCTTTATTTTATCCAAATTGGCTTATCTATTTCTGAGTTGTGTATGTGGAAGTATAGATAGAACTTGAAAAGAGCTTAGTGGGCCTTTGTTTTATAGATAAGAGCCCTGAGAAAATAGAGCTTTTGGATTTGCACTGTTCAATACAGTAGCCACCAGCCACGTGTGGCGATTTAAATTTAAATTAGTTAAAATTATTATTTTGTTGTTGTCTGCATAAAATTTTCAAAGGAACATATTACAATGTTAAATAAGTATACAGAAAAAAAATCATTCCAATTGAATTTGGCCTTTGACACTGACCGATTAGATGGTGGTGTATATACTAGAAGTAACACAAGCTCGACACATGGACTACAATACAACGTAAACATCTTACACAATTTTATGGTTTAAAGCGAAAGGCAGTCTTACTGAAATAATCAAGTTGTGTTCATAAATTAGTTAAAGTTAAAAAATAGAATTTAGTGTTCCTTAGTCACACTAGCCACATTTCAAGTGCTCAATAGCCACAATGGCTAGTGCCTACCATATTGGATAGCACAGATACACATTTCCATTTCAGCAGGAACGTCTGTTGGACGGTGCCAGTTTGGACCATACAAGGCTGACGTTGAAGATTCTGGGACTCCTAAAGCTAAAGACCACAGTGCCCTATAATAAGATTTATTTTGCAATGTCATCTTACAATATAGGAACCTGAGAGTTAATGTACAAAGGGAAACTGAATTAAATATAATTTCATATTGTTGATCATTCAGGAAAAAACGCTTTTCAGCTTACAAAGCATTTTCACATCCATCATCATATTTGAAGCTCTCAACAGCCCTGTATGGCAGAAAGGACAAGTGTTCAACAACTTCATGTCACAGAGAAAGAAACAGCGGCTCAGAGAAATTAGGACTTGTCCAAAGCCACACTTCAACAGCCCTGTATGGCAGAAAGGACAAGTGTTCAACATCTTCATGTCACAGAGAAAGAAACAGCGGCTCAGAGAAATTAGGACTTGTCCAAAGCCACACTTCTTTTAAACTGGGACTTAAACCCAAGTCTCCCACTCCAAATCCCTTGATCTTTCCATCATGTTGAAATGCACCAGGAGAATGAATGTTATTTAAAAAAAAAAAAAAAAGACTATGCATATTAAGAACATTCTAGAATGCAGGTGTTATGCCAAGTGTTTTATGTGTTATCTCATGTATCCCCCAGCCTGAGCTTTAGTCTTAAATGTCCAACTGCGTACTTAACCTCTCTCCTTGGAAGTCTAATAAGTTCTCGAACTTGCAGTGTCTAACGTAGCATTTCAATAGCCTCAAGAAGAGATGGTAGATTACATGAAGGTGTTTGTAGTGGAGGTGGAGACAAATTTAGATGCTTGGGATATATTTTAAAGGGCAAGTTCACTGAATTTGTTGATAAGGAGAGAGAGGAAAACTGAGGAACTAGAAGGACTAAGGCTCTTTACATAAGCATTTAGATGGGTGCTGATGCTCTTTACTGAGACAGAGAGCTTATTTAAAAATGTAAATCAGATAAGGGTGCCCCTCTGTTTAAATCCCTCAGTGGCTCCCCATTGCTCTTAGAGCAGTCCTTTGCCTTGCCCTATAAGGCAAAGGTCTTCATGACCTGGCCACTCTCCAGTCTCTCTTCTACCCAGTACCCTTTGGCTCCCTGTGCTCTGGCCCCGGGGTCCTCCTGTCTGCAATCCTGTCTCCTCACTGGGCTTGGCTTTTGCTTCTGCTGCCCAGAATGCTCTTCTTTAACTCTCTCCATGGAGGCTCATTCTCTTCTCCATAGGTCTTAGCTCAAATATCACCTCCTTAGGGAAGCCTTTTCTGACCATTCTACCTAAAACACCCATGTCCACTCTCAAGTCTGCATTACCCAGTTCATTTCCTTGTAGCACTGCAGCGCAATTTTAGTTAATATGTTCACTTATTTTCTTCTTTGTTTATTGTCTAGGGACCCTGTCATCTTTGTGATCTGAGATATCCCTCTGAACCTTGAACGGTGTCTGGCATATTGGCATAGTAGATGCTCAATAAGTGTTTATTCAATAAATATTTATTCAACAAATAAACATCCTTGGGAGTAAGTACCATTGTTATTTTTATTTTACAGCTAAGGAGACAGAGGCTTAGATAATAACTTGCCAATTGTTTCACATTAGCAGGTGGTACAGACAAAATATAGATCACAGATCTATATTGTGTCCTTATTTTAGAAAATTCCCTGTGTTTGTTTGTTCTTTTGTTCATTCTTCAAACATTTATTGAGCATTTACAAAGTACCAGGCACAGCAGACCATGCTGAGCAAATTTCAGCTCTTCAACTGTGCCACGTTGTGTGTTTCCATCATGTCAGCACCTCCCTGGCTCCTTGGAGGAGGGGAAGGCGGTTGAGTCATAGGTAAAAGGGATATAGAGTTGCTATTCCCTTTCCCAGCCTCACCTTTTCACGCCTCCATGCCATGGTGCCTCTGAGCCTCCATGTCAGCACCTCCCTGGCTCCTTGGAGGAGGGGAAGGCGGTTGAGTCATAGGTAAAAGGGATATAGAGTGCTATTCCCTTTCCCAGCCTCACCTTTTCACGCCTCCATGCCATGGTGCCTCTGAGCCTCCAGACATGCTGCTCCCTCTGCCTGGAATGCCCTTTCCTTACTGATGATTTTCTTGTATTTCATGACTCAGCTCGAACCTTCCTTTTTCTCTATAAACCTCCCAGATTCCTCTGTCTAGACAGAGTAATTGTTCCTTCTGTGTTTTTCAAGCAGAGTGATGTACTTCTCCAGTTGAACCCATGTGAAAATTATACTGTCATTATCTGTTTATGGATCACTAGATTGGGAGCTTCATGAAGGTAGGGGCTGCCTGGTATTCCTGGGATTGTCTTCTCCCCCTCCCCCTCCTGGTTACAGCTCCTTTCCTCCTGTACCCACCCATGTGGTCATCCTGGGGTGTATTGTACTGGTCCAGGGAGATCCCACACCTTGCCCCTGCTGATTGGTTGGGAGTGGGCACCTGAGCGGGGACAGTCATTTGGTGTAAATGGAGCTTCTGATCCAAATAGGACCAGTCAGTGGGTTCCCTGGGAATTTTGGAATTGGAATGGAAAGAAGGAACTCGGTCTCTCTGGTTTTGAAGCAGCAAACGTCAGTGCTATCGGCAGCCATATTTTCTGTCATGAGGGCAAGAGAAGTGGAGTCTCTAGAAAGAGAAAGATGAAATAAATGAGCTGACAGGGACAAAGCTAAGAGGAAGCTCTTGAATCTCCAGTTCTAGTGGATCTAGAAATCGTGTTCCACTCCCAGGATTTCCACAGAGATATCCTAGTCTCCTTATAATGAATTATACCCTAGAAACCTTATAATGAATTCCCCTCTGTGCAAAAACCACTTCAAGTTGAGTTTCTGTCACCGCCAAAAAAAATAAGTAAACATAAATATACAATTCTAACTAATATAAATGGCCTTGTGCATCTTTGAATCCCCAATGTTTAACATAGTCTTTAGCTCATTGTATACTCATTAGCTAAATTAGTGAATTAATCAATCCTTATCCCAATTCCTGTGTCATACAGTTTTCACAATACTAAACAAAAATGCCTGATCTTATAAAAGAACAAATACAACAATGTTGTTGTGTTTTCTAACTTTTAAAATTAGACTCGTAACTTTAATAAAAACATAACACAATTTACCTTTTCAGCAAACTTCCAGAATATTATAATGACTCAATTATAAGCATAAACATCTCTATTAAGTGAGTCAAATCTTTGGACATCCCGTCACAGTCGGGTAAAATTTGCTTAATATAGAGCTGGTCAGCACATGGTAGATGAGAAAGACAATTAGTAAAGAGCAATGATACCTTCACCTTTGCTCCACTGCTTAGGACCTTTGTGACTGAACCTCCCTTGGCTTTAGTGTCCTCAATCGAAAAGCAAAGAGGGGGCAGGGGTTGGGCTTAGACAATATCTATCCTTCTAACCTCACAGATGTATGGTGAATATTAAATGAAATAACATGTTAAAGATCTTAGTGAGTTGTTAAAACAAGAGCCAAAAGGGGTATAACTTTCACTATCATCCTGTTACATCACCCGTGAATACCTGGATGAACAGTTTTCCCTTCATTTTATACCTATGAGAGCTGTTATTAAAAACCCAAATAATCATATCAAATCAATCAAATCACCTTTACTATTCTAATTCTGTAAGGACCACCACTGTGATTGGTTTGTGAAAGAAAACCGATCTGAAGTTTCCCTCAGAGAAGAGATGGAGGGAGGGGGCAAAGGGCAGGTTAGGGTATTCTTCTGGAACCCTCTAAAGTGCTTTTCCCTTTTCTTGGCTTCCCTGTCTTTTCTTCACCTCTCACTGAGTGCTACTTCCCAAGACAGAAGCCTTTTATGATAATAATAGTATGTTAGACTTGCCTGACATTTTATTTTGAAGGAAATCCAAATCATTGAACAAGCAACTATTGTCTCCTTTTAACGGCTGTGGAAACTGGCCCAATGAGATGACACTCCCCAAAAGCCACACTGCCAGTGAGTGACAGAACCGAAGGGAAAATGCTGAATCCTCTGCTCAGATCATCTAGCATGCATTGACAGAGACACTGTCCTCTCCGTACAGAAATAACTGTGGCTGGGCAGCCTGGCCGCCCTTTGCTGCAGGTGGGAAGGAAGAGGATGGAAATGAGTGGGGGCTTCATCACGGCTGCCCTCCGCGCCCAGGCTCCTCACCCTTCTTCCTCCCGGTGCTCTCCAAGAATTGCAGGAAGTCAGACCTCTAATATGGAAAAATAACACTTAGCACAGAAAATGTCAAGCATTCCCACCAGGGTTCTGTTCTCTGAGAACACATGGATTAGCTTTTCGGGGATGAAGTCTCTGGAGAAAGGGCAGGATGGAACCTGAGAAACACATTTGCTTGCTGGAGACCCCACCATTTACAGGTGTCTTGGTGATGCCAGGAGTGGGGGCCTGGGCACTCGGGGGGCTACAGATGGGCACACAATAGAGAGAAGTCATGTGCCACGAATGGAGCTTCCTGCCATGCCTGTCCTGCCCTGAGCCCATGAGCCCAAAGCAGAGCCCCCAGTCCATGAGCAAACAAACACAGGGAATTTTTGAAAATAAGGACACAATATAGATCTGTGATCTATATTTTGTCTGTACTACCTACTAACATGAAACAATTGGCAAGTTATTATCTAAGCCTGTCTCTTTAGCTGTAAAATAAAAATAACAATGGTACTTGAGCCTGAGCAGCATGTCCATTTCTCCAAGGACTGTGACTAGCTTCAGATCTGGGAAACCCTCCTCTGAAATGATTAAAATGTCTATTAGTAATGATAATGACAGCCAGCACTTATCAAGCATGTAACACATGCCGGGCCCGACTCCCATGGTTTTCTATGTATTAACTCAGGTAATTCTTAATTCGGGGAGCTAACAGAGGCTCGGACGGTAAATATGGTGCTCAACTCATAATCAGTATCTGGTTGTGTTTCACAGTGTTTTTACATTTATCTTTGGATATAGAGCTTCTGATGCTTTTGGAAGTTATTCCAAACCAAAAGAGGAAGTCCTGTTAGGAAGACCTGACACAGAAGGGGAAGGAAAAAGGGGGCCGGTGTCTCTACCTGGCCGCGTCCACGTTTCTCTGTAGCAGTTAGGTGCCAGGGTTTCCAAGTGTTTCCTGGGAGAGTGAAGGCTGCAATCCCTGTTAGGGCAAAGAGAAAGAGGCCACATGTCATTCGTGTATGCAGCGTGCTTTAGGAGAAAAAGGCATTAGACATCAAAGGGAGATGTGCCTCAGAAATACTGCAATGCTGATGATAAAGGTTTTCCTTAATGTACTCAATTGTGCATGCTGTGAGGGACCATCTCTGTGGCCATTTGCATACTCAGGCCTAGCACAGAGACTAGAGAGCGTGGAAAACATTCTTAATACATATCGGTTGACTGAATGAAAAGAGGAAGGCCCTTGTACATTGCCCTGAGGAAGCATACTGGGGCTGCCCATCTTTTCCTCCTTGTCTTTGGCTGCCGCTGGGCTCTGGAAGGACGAACGCATGTGCCTCTATCCCCTCACAGCCACTGCTTCAGCCAGCGATGAGCCATGGAACTGGCCATTTCAATTCTCTCTCATGAGACACTGGAATTGGGCCAGAGACTGTGTCAGTTCCTGTGGGGAGCCAGGTGACAGTTCCTGTAGAGACTGGAACTAAGTTATTATTAACCAATAATAATAACTATTATTTGGAGGCAGCTATGATGGAAACTACACTGGATCATATGCAATGAATGAGGAAGTAAATAAGTTTGTTTGTAAAAGGAGGGACAAATATACAAAGAAAAACAGAAGTAAAATGAGAGAGAAAGAGAGAAGGGAGAGAGGCCCTGTAACTCTCAAATTCACATGGGGACTATTTTTTCCACAATAAGATTTCATGACATCCCTCTGCGTCTTTTCATTAATCTTTTTATCTTGAAGCAGTTGTAGTATATATGTTTTTTCTTTGCAAAGAGATGTTGACTTCAACAGAGCAGAAGAGACATTTTGCCTTTAAAGAAGCAGGTGAACTGGGACTATCCAGGGAACACAACTTTCAGAATGACAGAATCAGGAGACAGCTGCAGAAATGGGGAAGGGGACTAGGGAAGACCAAGGCCTGGGGAGCACCACAGCGAGTGCTCTGGCGAGGGAGGTGAGGGGAGCGGGCGACAGTGGCAGCCTTCCAGACACCCACTGACAACTCGGGGGCCAGCCGTAGCGTTGCCATTCGCACCAGCCGATCAGCTCCTCGTCACCGTGCACAGGGAGAGCATCAAGGGGATTTAATCATGGTTGGCAAATGTCAAATTACACTGAGTCTAAACCAAATTCCAGACATTTAGGGCTGTGCAGTCATTAACAATCAATTAGTGCACTAGCTTTCCAGTCAAAGCATTTTTTATACCCTCTTCTTTCCATGGCAAGAAAACACATGCTTGGCCTCTTTCCTCCTCTGTGGCTGGGCAGCACCAGCCTTCAGCTGAGTCAGTGAAGGAACAATTCAGTCCCTGTTCTCCTTGTGGTTTCCTTTCTTGTTTGCCCCCCCAACAGCACTCTCAGGAGTGGAAGGCAATATAAGTGGCATTTGTATATCCTGTCCTGCAAATGTGGGCGAAGGAAAGAGACATTGGTCATTTTTCTGTCTTGGGAATCGTGGAGTAAAAAAAGGTAAAGATGATGTAGAGAATCATCCAGAAGCTTTTGTCTAGTTGGAAGCAAGTGACTCGGGACTCCAAGCACAGGGAGGAGTGATGCGTACCGACCACACTGGGAGGACGCTCCGTGAACTCACTTCACCTCTAATGGCCCGTGTTCCCATGTGATGCGGTGGGATTACTTTCCAGCAACAGAGCCGGTAAACATTTGCCACAAAACAAGACATCGCTCTATTGATTGCTGCCTATCTGCTTCGTCCTTCCCTTCCAAATTAGCTCAGATTGATGGCCATGCCCTTCCTGTTGCCTGGGCCAACCACATCATCTTGGGGGTGCTGCAGGGCAGAGGAAGGAGATAAGCAGGAATCTGGAGCCAAACCGTTTCAGGAAGAGCTTTCACAATCATTTTGAAGATTCCTCTTTTGCTCATATTTTCCCCTGTTAGGCCTTCCAGAGGCCTATTTTTAGAATAACTTTCTCAGAATATAGAAAAGCCGATATTCTCCAACTGTGACATGAATTCCTTCCTTGAGTTTAGTTGATAAAAATCCGGACATAAAACTGGGCTTCGCTCAAAGTGCTTTGTTGACAGACAGCAGGCTCAGATGGGATCCTCGAGCTCTCTCTCTAATATGGGGGCCTCCAAACTCTGTCCCCAGGAACCTCTGCTGAAAAGATGAGCTTTGGTGGCATAAAGGTGGCAGTGAGGAAGGAGGCAAAGGTTTAAAAGACAAATAGGACATGGCATATAGAGGGTGACATTGGCTTCTCAGAAGCCAAAGGTGGGGCCCAGACCGTGGTCTTATACCCTGAATCAGGTAGGTCCTTCAGTCCTGGTAACAGGTGTTCCTGTGCCCAGGTTGGGTCCTCTGCCAGAGATAATCTCAGCATAGAGCATGAGCTGCCAAGTCCAAACAAGTCAAAACCATGAAAATGAAAACCGTCTATCCCCAAACAGTTACCCCGGTAGATTAGAAAAAACTTGGGGAAGGCCCATTTCAGCACACTTTCAGGAGTGGGCTCCTGGGACTTTACCTGAACAGCTGCTTTCTTGGAAGTCACCCAGTAGCGACTGGTGAGAGGCAGTTCTCACTGTGACGGGCCCCGCAGAATGCAGTCCAGAGAACAGATACTCCATACTCAAAGCAAATCACAAGTGCAGATGTTTGAAAATCCATATTTTACAGAATAAAAACTAGACAGTGCTTATTTGCTTTATAAAAATGTTTCTTTGCTTTACATAATGAGCCTTCTACATAAGTGTTTCTCAGACTCTGAGGTGCTCTGGAATGACCCCAAGAGAGCCTGTTAAAATGCAGATGTCCAGGTCCTACACTCCAGAGGGTGTAGGATTCAGGTTTGTGGTAAAACTCAGAAGTTGCATTTTTAAAAAGAACCCTCAGTGATTCTGATGCAGGTGATCATTGGCCTGTACCTTGAGCAATACTGCACACAGTAGGCTTTTGCACGTGTTTAGACAGAAGTCATTTCCATCTGGGGAATAATTATGTTGTGTAAATCAAAACCCACTTGTATTGTAATGGGAAGGACTGTGAACTAAGGGAAAAAGTTTATATTTGGTATTTAAAATCCTGACTCTCTAAGGTTCATAAAATATTATTATGATTCTTCCATTGCTCATTGTCTTGTTAAGAAACATTCAAATCAGGGCCGGCCCAGTGGCGCACTGCTACAGTGTGCCGCTTGGGAGCGCGGTGGCGCTCCCGCCGAGGGTTCAGATCCCACATACAGACCGGTTCCCGCTCACTGGCTGAGCGAGGTGTGGGAGCAACACTGAGGGTTGTGATCCTGTTGCCGGTCCCGGTCCGGTACAGGCGCGACACTGAGGGTTGCGATCTGTTGCCAGACACGAAAAAAGACAAAAAGGAAAAAAAAAAAAAAGAAACATTCAAATCTAAAGTATGTGGTCAACAACATGTGTCCCAAGTGGCTGACCTGCTGCCTGGCATGTCACAGTGCTTAACAAGTGACATTGTGTTGGAATCCTCCATGTCATCTGCAGTTTTCTGTTTCTAACTGTACCTAAGGAAACCAGGAAAGAACCGAAATCATTCTCATAGCGGCACCATTCAAAATTATGCTGAAAAATGGACACCCTCCTTGGGAGAAAATGACACTATAAATGTACAGAGGAAGAGGGGAGGACAGAGGAGCACCTGGGGAAGCTGGCACCAGCTCATTGGAGCAACACTAGAGAAGGAAGCCCAAGCTTCGGATCCAGTTCCTCACTGTGACTTTGCAAATACCAGAAGGTAGAGAGGAGGGAGAAAGCTAAGAGAGGAAATGAGACAAAATGAGAATAAAAGTTAGAAAAAGAAAAAAAAGTAGGAACAAAAGGTGTTAAAAGTTCTTAGAACCAAAGACAAGATTTAAATTTTGGCCATACAGATTTGACACTGAGTCAATTCGTTTAAGATTTCCAGTGGCAAATCTTTTGGTCTTTGTTTCCATGAGTTCACTAGAGCATGGAAATAAGATCTGGGTGTTTTCTTTCGTATAGCTTGGGTTTTTTGACTAGCAATCCTATAATCCTAGCTCATGTAGTTAGAACAGTCTGCACACTTAACCCCAAGAACATAATATGTGGTTGAGCTGCAGAAAAGATATCATCGCTTTGGCTCTGATGTTTTTTAGAATCCCAAAATGATGATCCTTTAAATATACTCCCAGTGACTCAAGCACGTACCCATCCTTATAAAGGAACTGTTGACTTTCTGCTCACAATAAGACCAGGATGCTGGAAGGTGTTGCTCCAAAGAACAGAATCAAGCCCAGAAACCAGGGACCTGTAATTGCCCTTATTATCTAACCAAGGCCACCCATTTCTGGGTAGCTGTTTCCTGTGATAAGCTCTGCAGACCCAGGTTCCTATAGACTCGCATATGGATTGTGTAGGAGACTGTGCCAGCAACAAAATATTGCTGTGGCCCCTTGATGAAGTCACTTGACTACCCTGTGCTTTGCAGTGATGGTCAACAAAGTGTTTGCCTGACTGCTTACCCCTCCTGTCTCCTGTGTCCCAAATTGGCCACTTGCTTCTATTTTTCTTTTTTTATCCCTAATGTCCATGTCTCTCATCCTCCTTGTACTTAAAACCTTTTCATGTGAAAGCATGGCATAAATGCATTCACCTTAAAGTACCTGTGATGAATAAGGCATAAAGAGTTACCTCTTCCTGGTTAGTTGTAGTTTAAAAATAGGGAAGCCTTTAGGCAAAAAATAAATATTTAACAGTAGAATATCAGGTGTCTAGAAGCTGGCTGGAAAAAAATGTTGGAGGCTGAATTATGTGTGTGTGTGCATGGAGATCCCAGAACCATGCCATGAAGGCGGGCCTCCACAGCATGCATTAGTTTCTAGGCACTGACTGTTGACTGGGGGACTCAAGGGGAGAATACGATTTCCTTGGAGCTGTCAAGGCCTAATGCTCAGGGCTCCATTCCAGCCCCACAGTAATAGCACGACATGACCCTGAGCCCACTCACTAAGAATGCCTTTCCCTAAGGGAACGGGTGTTCCAAGGAGGGGAAAAAGAGTCATTAGAGAATGCAGTCACTTCACTCACAGGCCACATTATCTTCTTCCTCCTAAGAGACCTCTGCATCCTTAAGTAACTTCCCAGTCATCAAATCAGTCTTTATTAAATTTTCACATGCACTTAGTTTTAGATTCAATTTGAAATGTGCTCCAAGGAGCATCATATGGACTAAATAATTAGCTGAAGAGAAATAGTACAGCATAGATTTTAGAGAATGGCACAGAATAGTGCCTCTCAAGTACCACCAGTAGTAATTGAGCATTTTAATGTAACACAAAGATGTGTATTTTTATTTTGAGTTATTTATTTATTTTCATTTGTATTTAAAAAGGAAAATATTTTATCAAACCAGTAGTTTTGGGAATATTTTCACCTAGGACAAAGATAAAGCAGGTATTTAGGGTTTTAAAAAGTGCATTGATTTAAAGAAAATACAAAGGAAGTAATTAACAGCCCAAGGGTACTGCAAGAATCTTGCAAGTCGCACCCAAGTGGCGTAAGTTTAAGAAACACTGCCAAGACCAGTAGAGCATTACTGCTTAGCAATAGCACTGGATTGACTCTTATTCTGCAAAGAACGTGCTGTGTGACCGTGGGCAAGTTGGAACCTTTCTGAGCCTCAGTACAGTGACATTGAAGAAGATCTCCAAGATCCCTTCCAATTCTAGCATGTGATTATTCTATCTATATTACAGGTTACCTTCGGTGCCTAGTGAGGAGAAAATGGGGCGAATAGGTCAGTGTTACC
>NW_007727823.1:128860-174292 GCF_000696425.1 Galeopterus variegatus | reverse complement strand
AAAATTCTCTACAAACACAGATCTTGTTTCCCCACCCTCTTCTAACTTTCTTTGTCATCATTTCATTATTTTTAAATATAGTGTGCTTGTATTATAGCTATCTTATGATCAGGCAGAATTTTTTTAAAAAGTAGTAGGTTAAGTGCAAGTCAGCCAATATTGATAACTTGTTTCCCCACCCTCTTCTAACTTTCTTTGTCATCATTTCATTATTTTTAAATATAGTGTACTTGTATTATAGCTATCTTATGATCAGGCAGAATTTTTTTAAAAAGTAGTAGGTTAAGTGCAAGTCAGCCAATATTGATAATTTTTAAAAGCTCAGATAAAGTATTTAATGCTGGAGAAGAAATTGTGAATTGGCTGGCTCATCATGGATAAACCAGAAAACCATCACCTACCAGTAACCACCAAATCTTGTTTCAGTTAAAAGTTTTAACCATCTCCTCTTCTAAACCTATAAGCAGAAGATGAACTACAAATACTAAATTATTTATCAATTCCACTGAACTCTGCTTTTTATGAGACTTCTCTCCATCAGCCCAGCATTCCTTACTGGATACATGACCTCACGTTATAGCTGTCATACGGTTTAGGTACTTTACTCTCCTGGGACATCCAGATTACCCTTTCAGATTACTGCCTGTTGAATTTGAATTATAGTTATTTTTGCACTTAAGAAGTTACCAAGCTTGCTTATTTGATCTGCTAGTTGACAAGGAGATACATATTACTAGAAGGCAACACACAAGAATGTGCAACTTCCAAATAGGGAGAACGCAGCAGAGAAAGTAGAATCACTCACTATAAAGTGTACAGCTATTTAGTGCCAGGGCAGGCAATTCCAAAGTCTGGAATCCTCCCTGAGTTTATATTACAGTAGTCCCCCCCTTATCCATGGTTCTACTTTCCACAATTTCAGTTACCTGCAGTCAACTGTGGTTGGAATATATTACAGTATTTTGAGAAAGAGAGACCACATTCACATAACATTTACTACAGCCTATTGTTGTAATTGTTTTATTTTATTATTAGTTATTATTAGTTATTGTTAATCTTTTACTGTGCTTAATTTATGAATTAAACTTTATCATATGTATGCATAGAAAAAACATAGTATACATATACTACATATGTATGTATGTATATGTATAGGTGTGTATGTATAGGAAAAAACATAGTGTATATAGGGTTTGATACTATCCATGGTTTAGGCATTTACTGGGGATCCTGGAATGTATGCCCTGTGGATATTGCAAAAAATGGATGCTCAAAAAGGTTATAAAGTGGATAATATATATTTAGATCTATTTTAAGCAAAGGTTATGTCTCTAAATATGGAACCTTTAGTCTCTAGAATATTCACTTACGTGAACTATCTCATTTCCTTATGCCAAATAGATTAGACTTACCACTCTCTCCTCTTAACATTTCCGCACAGTGCAGGTTGTCCCCCACTTAAAATGTCCAATTTGATATTCTTTTACAAGTCAGGGAGACAGAAAAATTAGCCTTGTTTTAGGTAATATTGCAAGTTATCTTATTCCTCCTGACTCAGAAATTTCCAGGAAAATGATTTTGGTTATGAGAACTAAATTACTCATCTAGCCCTGGAGCTACTGAAAGATCAGGGCCTAGGGGGCAGGTCTGCAGACTCCGGCTGCTGTTTTCTCCACTGGATCATGTGCTTTCTCATCAGTCCGCCTTGGGCTGCCGTGTTTCTGATTCACTCACCTGCTTGGGAGATGAGGCAGCTGATATTTACAATTTTCAAATATCAGCTATTTTCTTTATAGCACCTATTCTCTTTACCGCAAGTTTTGTTAGAGCGAGACACGATCACCCAGCTTCCCTTCCAAATGCTCGGCCACACTCCTGACTCTTGTTTTCCTGTTCAGAGACTAAGAAGTGTCTGTGCCCACCAAGCAAATACAGTTTCTGTGGCCACAGTTTCTAATGTGAAAATTCATGGAAAATGTTCTTGATTAGGAAGAGAGGTTATCACCGTTGTATCTGCTTCTGTTAAGTCCCATGACGTCCTTTCCGGGAAGTCCAGTGTGGAAGAGAAGATTTTTGTAGTGTTCTTTTCAGTTCTGAGAATGTTCCCCAGGCCTTTCATCTCCCTCTTTCCTCAGTGTCTGGGGCTACCTGAATTTGCATCTGCTTTTTTGTACTCCGTATGGCCACCTGAACATCTCTGCCTCTTGTTAGCCATTTTCTCTCCACTTTGTAACCAAGCATGCCCTGTAAATTTACTCACCCATCCCTCACTTAAGTTATTTCCTCGAACCTTTCCTTTTCTTTCCTCTTCCACAAACTGCTTCAAATGATCCTTTCCAAATATGCTATTTAACACCATCCCAGAACAAACTGCCCCCTTCTCTCACCAAATAAATGGCTTTCAATAAGCCTCTCCCAACCCCCTAAACAAATAACATCCTAGAATCTTCCTCATTCTAAAATATTGCTTTTCATAACCTCTAACTATTTGCTCCCTTTCTCTCCTCAAAGAAATAAATTGCTTTGTGTCCCTTCTTATTCAGGCACTGAGCTACCTCATTGAAACCATAAAACACACACACACAATCAACAACCTCCCAAAGAAAAATGACCTAATACAACCTTTTGCCTTCCCTTTCTCTGAAACAGAAAACTTTCCTGAGGTATACAAGGACCCGTTTGTGTCTCTTTGAGCATTTTTTTCCCCCAATGAAACCAGCTAAGGAGAAATACAGTAAGGCATTCCAAGGCCAAACACATTCTACTGTTTATTACACATATTACATTCTTAAATAAAAATGCGTCACATAACATTTTTTGCATAGATATCTTACAATATACCAATTTAAAAAAGAATTATGAAACAGACCAGTAACAAAAATAAATTTTTTCTTCATTAATAATTTTGTAACATTAACATACCACCATCATATAATACAAATAATAGTTTTAAATCTTAAGACTTTTGTACAGCAAAAAAACTTGACAAAGTAATATATTTATATATATATATAAAAAGCTTAAAAAAAATAAAATGTCAAAAAAAGGCATAACCGAGGGCTATAAGACTGGGTACTTCCGTGATATATTATAAATACCAGAGAAGGCCTGAGAGAATGTGACCGGGGAGGTGGGGGGGAAGGGAGGGGGCTGGGAGTAGGTCTCTCCAAACACACTTGTTAGACACATCTGGCAAAAAGAAAATGTATAGTGCAAAAATAAATTTCTTCAAGCAACTGTTAAGAGGATAATCGAGATTTGAAAGAAGAGTGGTGGCGGCTGGAAGTTGTGCAATGGGAGTAGAAGGGGGAAAAGGAAGGGGAGGCTTCAAAAACATTAACATTTAGTTTTGCCTCTGTGTTAGCAAGGAGATCTTGGCCATAACAGGTGTATTTTTCCTCCCTGGAATGAAGCAGATGTGAAAGATAAGGAAATTAAACTGAGTCTGGGTTTAGATTGGACATGCATGCTAAGAAGAAACAATGAAAAGGTTGAGAACCAGCCCATGAGCCCCAAAGCCTTCAGGACCTAGAACTGCAGAAATCCTTCTGCCTCCAGTCCAAAGGCCTAGGATTAAAATGTCCCCTCTCCCTACCCACTGCCCCTCCCCTCTATGTGGAACTCCCAGTGTGGTTTCAATATACTGGCAATTATAAGCATCCATCCCCCCCAAAAGATATTAGGCACTGGTGGCTACTCCTCTTAAACGTCAGTAGCCTGTTTTCCTTCTGTGAAGGTACAATAGGTACATATGCACACACGCCTAGGTGTGTGTGTACATACCACCCTCATTATTCTGATGTGGGGTCCATTTTATGGCAGTAGACAGAAGCTGGAGTCAAAGAAATTTACGGTTCCAAAGCTCACAGTTGAAAAAAAATTGTATAAACAGTCCCCAACAAAGAAAGTATCAACCTCCCCTCATGACCACTGAGAAGGAGCCCTGTTTGAAAAGAGTCTCTTGTTTGGGATATTTGCAAAGTGACGGCCTAGGATTTCTCTCTCCACTTTTGATACCTGTTTCCCAAGGACTTATATGTAATGCAAAACACCTGAAGAATACAGTACTGTATCAGAAGGGTGCACATAAGAAAGTTAACTGCAGCTTTATTTTTCCCTTTTCTGGGATCTACTAGGAACCAACAGAGAGGAGATTTAAGAGAGTGTTAAAAGCAAGAGAAAACCCTGAAGCCTCAGGCAGTTAGTCATGGGATGTCTCATTATTTTCAGGCAGTTTTGGCTTTGACACATTTCTGTTGTTCCATCTCAAGTATTCCCAAAGATCCTCACTGAGGAAAGTAGGCCATCAAAGAGGCAATGATGTATACTCAGGCCAGGCCCTCTAGTTTTCAAATGGAGATATCACCATGTTTACCGAAATTTAATCCAGATACCCAGAATCTGAGTCCTCTTCTCCTGCCCCCACTCCTGCGCCTGACAGACGGCCATTTCTGGAAAATGCAAGGGAAAGCTTCCTTGAGGAAATTTCAACCCAGTTCTACTAACTGAATTTTCACTTTGGCAATGCCCTGGGTGCAAAAGTTGCAGCCAGAAATGCTGGCCCTCCTAAGATTTTTAAAAAAAGAAAGAAAGACACAACGAAATGTGCTGCATCTGACTTTCCCAACCATCTTCTTTCTCCTAAAAACAGCTCGTGCAACAGAAAAGACAAAAGCACTTCCTGCTGTATTTTACACTTTATGAAGTGACTTCCATAGATGAAATCATTTTGAACCATCAAAACTAATCACCGGGTTTTATTGTTCTTTTGATTTGAGTTTATTTCTTTTGGTTCTGCCATAGAAAGCAGGAGTGAGGGCTGTAGGCAGAGTGTTGTGAACACACTGGATGAACCCCACCCCCCAACAGCATCCCATTTCTTTCCCCTTTGAGACAAAAAAACATGAGACTCTGGAAGCTTATCCCAAACTAAAGTCCTTAAAAAATCTTCTCTAGCTGCGAAGATTTTTTAAAACTAGTAATCAGTTCTGCTAATCGTGCATGAGGTTGGCTGTCTTTTTACCCTGTTATAATTAGCAATCAGATGGCAAAGGGCACAAGAGGTGGAGATGGGGCGGAGATGGCATCAAGAGAAGGGGACATTGAAGGGCTTTGCAAGGGGAAAGCACAAGAAAGAAATGGTCAGCGTGAATTTCATTTTGGAGTCTCCAATATTTTTACAGAATGTAGCTTTGTCATGGAATCCGAACATGTCTTTCTTTCTTTTCTGGACATAATACTCATCACCACCAGGCATTAAGCAGGGCCAATTAACCATTAGTGGGGCAGGAGGCCAGTAGCTAGGAGCAGCATTATAATTTCAGGTTTCCACGTCTCTGACTTCCAGCCATGTGGTAGGAGAAAGAAGCATAACTCGAAATAAAGACAATTGTATGTGGCTTAGAAACACTTTTTCTACACATCAAACTCCGAACCTTGGATACAGCGTGCTTGAGGGGACAGCCACAAGAAACATCATGCCAAGTTTTTCCTTTCAAATTTGGGGTCCCCTGGAATGTTAGGAGATAACAATTCAAATGAGAAAAAGGCTTAATGTGTTTCAAATGTCCACTAAAGCACTGTTTAAATAACGAGTCCTCTTGGAGCAGAATATCTTCAGGTTATGCCTCGGAAGATCAATTAACTCTAGAGGCTCTTAGCCACCATCTCTGCCATTTCAGAGATGAGGGACATTTTATCACAAATCCCTTTCCAAAATGATTGGGGCTACCCCCACCTGCATGGTTAGAACTGGTTATCATTAACAGGTGTCAATCTGGGCTAGAGGAGAACAGTTTCAAAGCCATATGCTTGGCACCCACCAAATTCTCAGGCCGATTCTCATAGTCAACAAAGGACTTGAAGCAAGCAAGTGCCACCATCGCGTTTCTGTGCACCCCACTCTGAGAAAGGTCAGGAGCAGATTACAAAGGACCTCACTGATACGAGAGAGAAATTACTGAACAGTTCAGACACTGGTGAGGACCATAGGGCCTTTGTTCTGCCACATTCAAAGGAGACCACAGATGAAAACAGGGAGCAAACAAGCAATGATTACTCTTTTGTATTCTTTTTTTTTTTTTTTAAATTTTCTTTTTAATAGAGCCTTGCATTGGTCAGTTCGAAAATTAAATTAAGTATTATAAACCCTTAATAATAGCATTTCGAGAGGCAAGAGCAGCTCCAGCTGGGGAGAGAACATTGGTAAATCGTGGCAGCCATGGCTTAATGCCATCGCTGGCATGTGCGTGCGTTCATGCTGGAGGCTGCTAGAGAAAGGAAAATAAACAAACCAACAAAATTTGGGGTGTCTAAAGTTTCATCTAGTGCACTGACTGGAGGCGCTACAGTTTAATACAGCTGAGGTTCAAGGTCCCTCACACACCCTTCATCCAGAAAGGATGCACCACACATTCAAATATAATCCCATGGTGCGCCCCAATGGACTGGCCACAAAATGCACTCAAATGCAGTAGAGAACTACAAGATTGTCAGCTAGCAGTGCTCCAGAAATTGTTTCTAAGTCATGTAAGTCATGTCTAGTTTTAAATCTTTGGAATAAAACTGATTTTTTAAAAACCCTCCAACTAACATATACATAATTGCCTCTGGCAAATGGACAGATTTTGTGTATGTGTGTGCGTGCGTGTGTGTGTGTGTTTAGGGTGTTTCTTCTTTTTTGCTGTGGTTTTTTTGTTTTCCTTTTTGTTTTTCTGTTTTTGTTTTTGGTCTAAATTGAAAAAAGAGAAAGAAAATTCTAAGGGCCAGACCTCGAAATGCCCCAAGTGTCCAATTGGCAGCTACAGCATTTGTGATAATGTTTCTTTGCCCTCAGACGTCTAAATTGAAAAAAGAGAAAGAAAATTCTAAGGGCCAGACCTCGAAATGCCCCAAGTGTCCCATTGGCAGCTACAGCATTTGTGATAATGTTTCTTTGCCCTCAGACGAGTAGTTTCAACATTTCAGTGAAAACAAAGTTTGCAGAAAGCGGAAACCCAAATGCCAAGGATCTTGAAGGTTGCTGTCATATATGTGTTTGTGTTCCTCATATTATTATTTCCTTTTAAAGACTTCAGTTTTGCATCCCAAATATGTACGGGGTGACATTTTAACAGTCAATGAGTCAAAGAGTCAGAGGGCAGAGGGGAGCCAGCTGGTATAAAGGAGCAGCAACCGAGTGTGGACCAAATGCCATTTTTGTTAGACGTGTCTTGAAGGGATGGTCCCAAAATATACAAAATATACAATCTGTCCTAATCACCACCCCACTTGCTGGCACAGGCCATTTAATGGTCCTAAAGGCAGTCTTTGGAGTTGAAGCCAGTGCCAGCTAGCTACAAATGCGGGTAGATAAAGAGACCAATACCGGGTGTGTGAGTATGGGATGAAACGTAAGGAGTGTGAGCCCCTTGCAGTCAGCTTGCAGAGTAAATGTGAGGCCTCTGTTGATCCTGGATGTTCTAGGTCACACATCATGGTGGGCCTAGCCAAAGACAAACTTAGAAACGTGTCTCTCCTTTTAGACAGACCATGAGAAACCTTTCAACCCTTTCCTTCCATATCAACCCTTCATTCCCACAATGGCATTTTGAATTGTGTATTTTAACAAGTGGGGCAATGTGAGCTCGGTGGGTATGAGAGAGGAAGAGAGGATGATATTTTGTGAAGCCACTAGACCTGGGAGGCATCCTCAGTTTTCCCCACTCCTGGAAAGAGTGATATTTTTGGCTTTTTGTCAGGTCATAACCCAGAGTTAGATTAAATATGCAGCTGCCCTTTGAGACTAGCGACATCTATGCTGTAACTGGTTATAGGGTAGCAATGACACACAGCACAGTGGTTGATCACTAGAAGCTGAGGTCATCATGCCTCAAGGAGGATGAGAGAACTGTGATGTCCCATCTGACTGGCTGCTTCGAGAGCTGGACATCCAGGTGCCGAGAGAGTCCTGGAGAGGTTTAGTCCATGGAGAAAAGATAAAACATGTAAGCTTCCAAACAAGCTTTTCAAGTTTTCGTTAGCAAAAACAGAGAGATTAAAAAGAAAAAATCTAGCACTGGCAATAAGGTGAGGCTCAAGGGATATACTGTGATTTATCATCAAGGACTTTATTCTCTTGGCCACTTTGCAGTCATGCTAGAAGTTTCCAGAATCCCTAGTGCATATGGTGTGCAAGAGTCAAAAAAGGAAGAAAAGAAAACTCCTCCCTTGAGAGTGAAGTCTAGAGAAATGCAGGCCAGAAAGGTGTAAGGTGTTATTCCAGAGTCTGCCGCCGCTAAGGCCGTTGGTATCGACTCGAAAGATCTCAATAGTACTAAGAAGAACCAAAACCAATCAACAGTTCTGTGAGGAAGTCTGACGCACGGAATAGTAGGACTTTTCACACACAAAGGACAAATAAACCAAGAGTTAATTTTGGCTACCAAACTGCAATTTGGTTTTCTAGGTCATTTTCCCCCAACTATTTAAAAAGAAACATTAGTGCTACACATATGCAACTTTAAGACGTGGTATTCTCCTATCAAGTTGCACTGAGAAGCAAGTTAAATAAGCCCCTCGTACTGCCGTCCACCTGCAGAGACGTCACATCCATTTTCTTTGATTTCCATTGGCAACAGCGGGAAATAATTCCAATAGTGCTGAAGCAAGCAGCCAGTCTGCCTTGCTGAGTTCACCCGGTTTCCTTCTTCTTCGTCTTCTACCATCTGGCTAGGGCAAGGCATAAAGAATAGACGTATATATTTTAAATATAGTTGAGTGCATGACAGTGTGTATGTGTGTGGGTCTGTGTGAGTATGTGCGTGTGTGTGTGTGTGTGTGTACACAGAGGTTTAGAAGTGAGAACTTTCTTCTGCGAGGCAATGTGTCCTCGCCTGAAGTCCAGCCCCCTGCCTCTCGGCATTTCCTTCAGACATTGGCTGATGCCATGGCAACTCTGGCCTTTTGGTTTTTTAGATATGTCTCTTCATATGGAGAGCAAGATGGTCAGACCTGGAAAAACACCTAGGAAATATAAACAACAACGAGGATATTAGAGAGGGCCAAGGAAAGAACTTAACTTCCATCACCCCTTAGGAAATGATTAACCTTACCTCAAAGAGAGACAGTACACATGTACTGAGAAACAGGACAGGGGCTGGGAAGGGAAGCTCAGGGGTTCAAATCCCAGCTCTACCAACACCTGTGTGACTCTGACACATCAACCTCTCTGTGCCTTAATTCCTCCTCAGTAAAACAAGGATCATTATAGCACCTACTTCATAGGTTAGTTGTGAGGATTAAATTAGATTATCTATGGGAAGTGCTTAGAATATTGCCTGGAACACAGTAAGATGCAATGCATGTTAACTATAGTGATCATAATTGTAACGATTAAAGAAAAAATGAATGCGAAAGTACTTTGGAAACCATGCCCACATACTGTACATACTGTATGTACAGTAAAGAGTAATTCGCCTGTATTATCGAATGGTAGAATTCTGACATTTCAGCACTCAGATTTTCACCCTGAGCTTTATAATGAAAGCCCAGAAATCCTGCCTGTGACATCTACAGGCCTACACAGACTCCAAGTCAAGGAAAGGAATGGAGAAGGACATTCACATGTGTTGAGTAGGTTATGATATGCAGGCCCTGGGCTAGGGGTTTCCCCAATGTTACCCCCATAACATCCTCAGCAACCCTCCATGGTAACTAGTCTCACCCTTTGTGTATGTGAGGGGCGGTGGGGGGGGAAGGTAGGTAAGGAAACTGAGGCTGAGGTAGCATTATTGGCGAGTGGCAGACTTGGGATTAGAACCCAGGCAGATTTTCGAGCCCACTCTTTTGACCTGTTTCTCGGTCCCTGCAGTCTGTCACTGAGTGCCCTCTTCAGCGCCAGAGTGGATGGAGTGGTTGTCTTCACTCCTTTCTCTTTCCTCTGATACCAGCAGCTTGATGTTCTCTTGGGTACCAACTCATCTGCATACTCCTTTGTATGGGGCTGACATGTCTCCTAAGGCTGAAGTATGGCCATATTGATCTGCTAAGCGATAACCACGTGACCCACAAAGTCCACTGAGCAGCAGCCCTGGGACACCTGCTGAAGCTGCGTGAAAGGAGAAGTTCTCTTTCCACTAGGCTGCTAAGCTGCTAAGATATCAGCCTGGAGCTGCTGGGTTCCATGCTGCCATCGTGGGAAAGAGCCACCTTGAGAATGAAGTCAACAGAGAAAAAGGGGATCTGGTGTGAGAAGAGAGAGAAAGAGTCCCAAAGACAACACCTGAGAAGCTGGATCCAGCCAAGCCTAAAGACATAGCTAATTCTATTTTTCTTAGTGACCTGAGATGATAAATGTCCTATCTGAAAACTAGTGGTGTGGGTATGTCCATATCCCTATAGCCTACAGTCTAAGGTTCCAGGCTGGAATCCCAGTAGAGCTGGCACGTACAACAGCAGCTCATTCTCAGCTCTGGGTGTGGGCTGTCCCTCTGGAGCCTTCTCCTGAAACTGGCCACTTTCTCACCTATGAGAAAGTTCCCAGGGTCCCCTGAAGCCCAAGATAACCCCATAGTCCAAAACTCTTATTTGGATGTTAGCAAACTGCCCAGTTCAGGTTAGCACAGTTTCCTGTTCATTGCAGGATTTCCCTGTGTTTGTTCATTCTTAAAACAAACAAACAAAAAAATCCACCCTTTCCCCTGACCTCAACATTCTCCACACCCTCTGTTTGTGTCCATTCCTTAAATAGGTACATGTACAGGATAAAATGCCACAGAAATGAAGTGAAACAGGGCAGGGGTACAATGAAAAACACACAAGAACGGGAAAAGTACAGCGGAAAACAATCCAGTCCAATAACACGCTGAATAACAATTCCAATTACACCCACTTACTTCAGGCCCTGATTTGGTATGAGCAAGATATTTGGAAAATCTCTTAGAGTTACCTCTAAAAGGGGATTTGATTTGCTATAAAGCATTACTAAGTTTTCTTTACAAGCAAGTACTCGGATATCACTGGCACACAGAAGAAGCAATATAGCATGCAGGGAATTTAGCATTTAACTTGCATCACTCTGTCCTGTCCCGGGGGCACAGCTCATACTAGCCACTGTCCCTTCTCTTTCCCTCCCTCCTTGCTGCCTTCTTTCCTCCTCCTTTTTTTCTCTCTCTCCTTCCTTTATCCCAACAACCTAGAGAAAGGAGTTCCAAGTTGGCTTGTTCTCTTTGTAGGTATTTCTTTTTCAAAGTTATCCTTACAAGAACCCTACTTATCTCCACTACCAGATGAGATACTCATCAGAAAGGGGCCACACCAGGGTCTGAATGTAGTAGCCTGACTCCAGAGCCATGCTCTCAGCCACATCTACATTTTAGGCTGAGAAGAAAAAAGAGCTATCAATTTAAGGAGTTTGCGGCAGGCAGAATTATGGCCCCCCAAAATGTCTACATTGAATCCCCAGTAACTGTGACTAGGTTTGGTTACATGGCAAAGGGAAATTAAGATTGTGGATGGAATTAATTTACTAATTAGCTGACCTTAAAGTAGCGAGATTATCTTGGATTATCTGGGTGGGCAAAAACTATCACAAGGGGACTTAAAAATGGAAGAGGAAATTGAAAGAGAGCACCAGAGAGACGGCAGCACAAGAAAGGCTCAGCAGCTTTGAAGGTGGAGGAAGGGGCAGGAGCCAAGAAATGTGGGTGGCCTCTAGCAACTGGGAAAGGCGAGGAAGTAGATTCTCCAATAGAACTTCCAGAAGAGAAGGCAGCCCTGCTGACACCTTGATTTTAGCCCAGTGAGACCTGTGTTGGATTTCTAACCCACAAAACTGTAAGATAATGCATTTGTAAAGTAAATAAACATGAGACTCGATTTGTGGCAGTTGGTCATGGCAGCAACTAGAAAATTAATCCAGAGGTTCAGCTGGTCAGGCTTGAGCAGTAAGGACCTCTCAGCAAGCAACAAAGCAGGCACCGAGGATCCTGCCTGTCCCAAAGCGGAACACAGGGACTGGAGATGGTAAGAAGTCAAGAGAGGTCCTGGAATGGACGGAACCCCTTTCCTTGCCTCTCTATATCCTGGGAACTTTCAGGAAAATAGTATTCTTGATATAGAATTTTATTGGAAAGAACCATTCAGTATGCATGTGTTCAACTTTTATCCTGCCTCTACCAATTGCTGGCTATCTAACCTGGCCTTTTTCCTTCAAGTTCCTTCATTTAAAAAAAGTGAAAAAAACAAACCAAATCATTAACATAGTGTAAAATGTAACTGCACTCTGACTGAATCAAATAAGCATCACTATTTGTTCAAATTCTAAGAAATATAGGATGCTCAAAATTAGACCAGGCTCCTCACCAGTGAGGTTTTTATTTAAATTCAATACATCAGCAAGATAATTAGGCATGATTAATTTATATTTATTTATTAATTTGTACTTACTGAGTTCCACATAGGAACAATAAAAGGTAATAGATAATCTTGGCATCTAGAAATGCAGAATCAAATAATTTTAAGGGTAATATACCCCTAGAGGGTATTTATAACTATACAGCAGTCAGATGATCTTAAATAAGAAGGCCCTTAATGATTGAAATTTGTGTATCGTGGAGAACCAGTCAAACCCCACAGCCATTTCTCTTGCTTACAAAAAAGGCAGGCTAAAAGTCATGTGGGTATTACACCAGCAGCAATCCTCTAGGGGACCAAAGAGCTGTGATACTGGTTGGTATTTCCTACCACCTATAAGTGGGCTGACAAAGGATCAAAATGTTCCCTCTAAACTGCCCAAGATCGGGGATGTACTATACTGGTTGCAGTCTCCTTGGACTACAATGATGCTGAGTCTGTAGAGCGATGGCCTGTCTATTACTGCTAATGGTAGCAGAGCCCTGTTTACCACAATCAGCAGCCTCATGTTCTATGGGCTGAGAAACAACTCTTCCCTCTAGCAGCTGGTCACTCAGTGGACTGCACCGATCGGTCTGATGGGAAGAAAATGGCACAACCACCTCATTGCTTTCTCCCCAACACAAACCTGAAGCCAGAGATCCCAAAACTAGTGTCTGCAGGGGCCAGGAGATAAAGCAAATAAGTGCAGTGGGCCGAATGTGAGAAACACACAGCACTCGGACTGTCTCTTTCTCTTCTGATAAGGATGAACATAAAGCAATATTGCTCTTTTTCAGAGAGGAAACAACAGAACTAGTGAGACAATACTTGGCAACCAATGGCTTGCCTTCATGTTGGGGAGACCATAGGGAGTAGTGGGACCAGCGGAAAAGCAGTCATCACACGGCCGTCACAAATGGGCAGTGACTGCTACTCAGCTCCAGCCAGTCACAGCTACATGGGAATGTGAGCCCACTGTTGCCTGATCTGATTTTTCCAGACAAAGCCAGAAAAATAGACTTTTCTGTGTGACATTTAACAATTTTAAATGTTGGCCACAAAAAACCTCATGTATTTTTTAAACTACCCTACAGGCAAAATAAAAGCATAAGTTAGACTTGGTACTTGCTTAAAGGAAAGGAAGTCCAAACCCTACTTAGCTTCTAAATAGGGTAGTCTAATTGTTCAAATTTCAAGAGGCAAGAGGTAGTACACTCATATATACTGTGGTACCAATAGGATATAGCATCCTGCTAAGGGCCACAGAGGCCCTCTGTTTCTGAAGGTAAAAGTCTTCTAAGGAATGCCAATTGCCCAGTCACTCTAGACTTTCCTCAGCTTTGGGACCACTCCAATTCCGCAGGCCTCCTCCCAGACCTGTCTATTCTTAGCACAATCACTGCAATTGAAACGCAAGTGTCATGAGACACTGATGAGAGTCCAACCTCTCATTTCTGACGTTGTTGCAAATGCATTGTTGGCCTATGCCACAGGACTTTGATCTGCTCTCAATCTCCCCCAAACACCACGTCATAGAATTTATACCATCTACTCAGCAAATTTCTAGCTCAAGAAACCACAGGACATTTTTATGAAGAAAATTAAAGCAAAAGACTAACCAAATCACCCATCTTTGATACCTCCTTCACTGCAATAACCAATAGGTTTGGAATATTTCTCCACGTGAATCATACAAACAGCCATGTTGAATCCTAATACATTGACTGCTGGAAAGTTGTAAATTCCTCAACAAGTCAGTTGACTTGAAGAGAGGAATATTCACTCTAGAAATTTCCCCATAAGAAATCTTTGTCCACTCCCAAGGATTATGGCAGCCCATATGCTCACAATCTCTAAGTAACAGACTCAAAACCCCTCAGAGATGGTGACTTCTGTGTGGACCCACCACCATCATACTTAGACAACTCACAAAGAATTCCGCTTCGTCCCAGCTGGGCTAATGGAATGCTCTCCCCCCAAAGGACTGTGGGCAGAGCGTCACCATCTGTATGGTTTATTATTGGCTCCTTTATTAGCCAGGGTTGGAGGAGTGAACCAGGGAAACTTGAAACTTGAGGTGGGAGTTGAAGGAAGACATTAAAGAGAAACTCGACTGGAGCATACCCCACAGAAGAACAGCCGCTGATTCGCGTGAAATCAGGAGGAATAGTAATGGGATGTCAATTCAACAAGTTGTGTTCGCCGTAGCAGGACACAGTTCCAAGGCAACGGGACACAATAGCTGCATGAAGAGCACTTCCTCAGCCCTGGGGTGGGAGGTTATCTCTGGGCTCCAGGAGGCATGGGGCCTTTATTTAGTTCTTACAGAGTAAAGATAAGAGCAAAATAGCCTCTTCAGGAAGAAGGGGGGGAAAAGAGGAAAAAACATGATCGCTTCTTCATAAGCATCTGAAAGGAGCACCAAGCCAACTTGGCCACCCATGGGGGTTGGACACTCCTGCCCTGCTCTTCAAAGAAAACACACGCTACTACGGAGGAAGGGCTGGTGAGCGGAGGAACGTGGGGGCTGGGGAGGCAGGATGCAATCGCGTTTCCTCCCGAGGAGAGCCAGGCCTCTGCTGACATCCTACACACCCCTCCTGCTGTCCTCTGAGCTGCTGGCCAAGCCAGGGAACCCTGAGGCTTTCAGAGGCTTTTATCGTATTAGAAGCATTTTTCTCATCATAACCGAGACCTTTAGTATTGCATTAAAAAGATGGTTAATTTTCTTAAGCTTCCTTTTAAACACAGAAATAGGATTAGAAGGATAACACGCTCAGACGCAAGCCCATTATTTGATTATGTCTAAACCTAATCCTGCCTTCACCTTGGCCTGCAGAGTCTCCATTTTGGGGTTTATTGGTTGATAATGCCAAGGCTGTCAGATACTATTACTTGGGTAGTATCTGTTGCTACGTGATCTTTCTTCCACTACCAAATGCTGAAGGCTTGAAATTGAATTATAGGATAAATTCTCAAAGCTTCACATCTTTTGGACCCTTGTACCTATTTTCAAAAGAGAAAGAAGGGTCCAGGCCCTCAAAGAATGTGAACTCTCTTCCATAAAATTCATTTCCAATAATGCTTCAGAGAAAAGCCTTACAACTAGCCTATCTTCTGTTACGCTAGCTTTCTATTCTTTTATATTACTAAGGATGAGGGAAAGTGGTACTGATGTTAATAAAAAGATCAGAAGCAGCTACAGGTGACCATTCTCTCTCCTATTACTTTTCATATTATTACTTTTCAATTAATTTCATAAAATTATCTGTAGCATCATCTCCCCAAGGTAGAAACTATGTCATGTGATAGCCAGCGACTAACACGCGTCCTGGCCCAAAGCTATTGTTCAGTAAATGCTTGTGTGACTGAACCAAGAGTTCATGCCACCTGTTCATTATAGGCAAGAGGGCAACCCTATCTCATTCGTTCTCTCAATGGAGAAATAAAAAGGCATTCCCACACCCAACTACCTGTGAGACAGGCTTATGATAAATCCAAGAACACAGCCCACCCTCCAACCCACTTCACCATCTCCCCTCCCCAGCCCAGCAGCTTCTGAGTCTCTTTACCTGTCGCAGTGGTTGCATTTAAAGGGCTTTGCACCTGTGTGTTTCCTGTAGTGCCTCGTGAGCTCATCACTTCGTGCAAAACGCCACTCGCATCCTTCCCATGAACACTTATAAGGCTTCTCACCTGCAAGAAAAGATGAAAGGACCATGGTCAGCAACAGCACCCCATCAGGTTCTGCTGCCCACTGGTCATTCTTGGGAAAGGGCTACTTAAGTCATTCTTGAAAGACCAGATTTCCTAACACAGCACGCCACTTTTAAAAAAAAGTCTCCTGGTGTTGTTTTGTTTAACCTTCAAAAGTGTTTTCACAAGTTCCTCAAATCTGGAGCTGTCATTACAGCTCCCAGAGTTAGAGCATTTCCTTTGACTGGTGAGGGATCAATTTGTATTTATTTTCTATTCCCTGGAGTACTTTGACCCTCACAGTCCAAGTAGAAAGGAAATGTGCTATTTTCATCGTAATAACTTCGTATAGCATACATTATACGAAGTTATACGTCACTCCTTTCATGATGGTAAACTTGCCTGGGTTCCTAGCCACCTACTCCAAAATCAAACTTGTTAAACACAAAAAAGGGAGTAGAAAACATGAATTCCAGGAGTTGACATAAATCATAACCAACCCAACTCGATCCACCTGAGCCCAAGGCCTTGAACTGGTGAGTGTGGGAGGTGGTAAAGGGAGGTCCTTGGGTATCTTTAAAGTTCCTCTACGATTTTCCCTTCATTTGCTTTAGATAATCTTTGCTTTTCCTTTCACCATCAAAATCCTCACCAATACCCCAACTTTGGAGTCAGCACACTTGGGATCTTGCTGAGTAGGCCTCAGTGCCTTTATCTGTTAAATGGCGGTGAGCTTATTAATAATAAACCCACGTGTATTATGAGGTTTAAATAAGTTGTCATGCATAAGACATGTTTTTGTTCCTGGCACATGTAAATATTCAATTCATCTCAACTCCCTTTCCTCCCCTGTGTTTGCAGAGGCTGCTAGGGAGACAGGTCTAACTAGATGTCAATAAAAACTTTCAGAGCTCCTGGTTCCAGACGGTCAAGTCTGCAGTCACTCTGGGCAGCCTAAATATTGGAAAACAGAACGTCTTTTTAAGTTTTAAATATTTTTTCAGTATATTGATGGAGGATGGATCTGAAAACCCAAGTGTTCTTTAGGTCTACTCTGAATGAGTGGGATGCTGAAGGGGAAGTAAGAGACCCCAGTGCCCTCTTGGAGAGATATGTTGGCATCATTTACTTAATGCTACTAATCACCCACAAGGTTCTGTTATTTCAAGTGGAAATCTGGCACAAACAAACAAACAAAAAAGGGAATGAGATGCCCAAGACTTCAGAAATTCCAAATGCCCTCCACCACCAAAGGCCTTCAAATGTAAGTAAAACTGGAGGTTCCTGGCACCTTGGGACCAAACATATCCCAAACGCAACAAGGCACCCAGGAAATCCCATGAAATTCTACAGCAACCAGCAGAGACATCTAGTCCCCCCAATCAATCCCACAATCGAACCGACCCATCCATCATATGCAACCACATTCTGAAAGGCACAGAAAGGACAGAGAAAATAAAGGAGATGGAAATAGATGTCTTTGGGCATATATTTTTTTTTTTTTTTAATTTCAAACTGCTTGCTTTTCCCCTTGCTGAATTATTTTCACTAGCTTTTGCTTTGTTTTATCTTGACAAATAGTATCAACAAGGATTTGGTTATTTCCCAGAAAATGATATAGATGCTTAGTTAATTCCTGGCACAAACCAACTATCCTATCTAGGAGCTATTTTAGTGTCCTTTCGATAGCTGTGTCCACTAGACAGAAACTGCAGACAGCTTGACTTGGCTCTGAATCTCATCCCCTAACCCCGTTTCCTGCTTGCGGCAAGGTCCTATACAGAATAATACTGAGCACAGGCCCCTTTGTGCTTTCATATTTTAGCCAAGGTATAGTAGTAGTACCATAGTGATTTATCAAGGTGTTTTTCCCAGTATCTGATTAGTTTACATAAAAGTTGCCATTCCTGCAAATATTTACTAATAAGAGACTTTAAATAATCAAGAATGCCAGATGAAGAAGCAGTGCCTGAAACAGGCGGAGCTCAGAAGTCAGAGAAGAACAAATATAAAGAATTGGGAATATGACTTCATATTTAGGGCAGAAGAATAGTGGGGTTAGGCTGGCCTCATTTCCAGGTTCTATACCCACGTCCATAGACTGTGAGGCCGGTCAGTGAAGTTCTTCTGTTAGTATTTTCAGCATGGCCAAGTCTGCATCTCCCCAGATACCAGCACCCACGGCTTGATCTGGAGAGTGGACCCACCTTAGCCACAAGCATTAGTTTTCATCCTAACAGCCAACCTGAAGATTTCTGCTCATCTTCTAAAAAGCTTGGATTTCTTTCTTTATACAAGAAAAGAAGAAAGGCTTGCTTTCTTTTTGAAAGAGAGAGAAGAAAACGGCAGTTCAGTCACCACTGAAGCAGGTTCCATGCAACCTGAGCTGTTATCCCTCACGCCTCTCTTTCACCCTCCCTTATCTCCTTCCTCCGCTCCAGACGCTCCTCATGGGAACAAAACAGAAAATGCCACATCCCTGCACAACACTGTGGTGTATCGCCCTGGGAAGAAGGCCACCACTCAGCTCGTTGCACCTCAAGAGTCAGCAAAAATGCTCAGGCGAGGTCTCTTTGAGACAGGCAGATGGGAGAGGGACCTCCAACATCAAGACTCCAGTCCAGAAGGGCAGGTGAATGAGATACGTAGGTCACAAAGAGGTAGACCATGCAGCACGGCTGTGGCCGCACAGCTCGCAGTGCCAGAAGAGTGCACCCTTCAAATCCCCTGAATAATTTTTAGGGTGAATACCAAGAACTACTTTTCCTGTCTGGCAACAACCAGGAAATTTGTTTCCCTGGGGGAGTACATCCCACCTCAGAGGTGACAGTAGGTCTAATTGGGTGTAAATACATTTATAGCCAGATAAGAGCTCTTAAGGCAAGGCAAGGGTGCTTGAGAAACATGACTGACATTTAGTGAGGTTGAATCATGGCAAGAATTCATGTTCTCCCACAAAATGAATCTGAAATGGAATGTGGTCTAAACCAGTGTGACATTTAAAAATTTCTTACAGGGTAACTCTCCCTACATCATGATCATCAGATCTGATCAATCAAAAACACTATCACAAATACTTTTTGGGCATGCACACTGAATATTTGTAAATTTATTCATGAATTATATAAATGTACTAATACATTTGATGGAGCAATTAAAAAGAAGTTATACATTTTTCTTTTTATGCTACAAAAGATTATAAAGTAGAAGTTATGCATTTTTCTGCTTGCCCCCCAAAAGCCTGTGTTGCACAACCCTGCCTCCAACGCCACTGCCACCCCGGATAAATGACAACAGCTTTGCTACCAGCCCTATCTCACAAGTCTTGATGCTTCCGTTCTTGGCCTCTACAGTCTTCTCCCTACAGCAGTCAGAGCAATCCTCGGAAAAAGTAAATCAGAGCACGTGTGTTTCTTACAGGGGACCGTAATCTACATATTTCCACATAATTTGTTTCTTTGACATCTCCTGAGTTTTATTTTACACATTTTAAAACATTATTCTGCCAAAGGTTCCACGGGCTTCACCTGGATGCCAAAGACATTCATGACCCCCCAAAAAGTTAAGATGAAATTAAAGTGTAAATGCTCCAGTGGCCTCCCATCACTCTCAGAAGAAAAGTCAAAGGGCTGTCAGGCCCTCCAGTACAGGGTCTACGTGAGAGGGCTCCTGGCTACTTCCCAGTCTCATCTTCCACTCTCCCCGCCCCATTCACCACATCACTGCCTTAGCTCAGATGCTTCCACCTCAGGGCCTTGGTGCTTGCTATTCCCTCTGCCTGGAACACTCCTGCTCCTTCACTTCATTCAGCTCTCTGCCTAAATGTCTCCTCCTTGGAGAGACCTACCCTCACTGTCCTCTGTTACATATTAGAGTCTATCCCCTCCTCCATAGCACGTAATCACTGTGAAATTTGATTGCATACTGCTTGTGTGTATTCCAGTCTGCCTCCCTGACCACAGCGTAAGCCCCACACAGACATCCCTTGGTTCACTGTGATACCAAGAGCACTAAAGCAGTACCTGGCTCAATCCTATTGAATACATTGAATAAATTTAAAAAGCATCCTGATTTTGCAACAAAGACCTGACTGCATGCAGAGAGGCAGGAGAGCCTATTTGATTTCCAACCCCTTGCTTTCTATGTATTTAACTGACTTAAGAGTAGAAATACTTGCTTGGTTATTTAAACCTGACACCCTTCTTTGACAGGGACTAAAATGTGGTACCCTACAATACAGTATTACTTTACCATATAAATTTGCCTTTAAGATATAGATTGTAGCATCAAAGATCATTTCCATTTTTTCCCTATCTCTTGGAGCCTAAAAAAAAAAAGAAGGACCCTAAAAACCTTCCTATAACCTTCATCTCACACCTAGGAAGGACGTCAGCCTACTAAGCAACATTCCCTCTGGAAGCAAAGAGTGCCATTTTACAGAACTCATTTGTAAAAGTTCTCTCTGAAGATATATTTGAGAAAGCATAGTGATATGTCAAATGTACTATGGTATAAATTTGCTTTTAAGATATAGATTGTAACATGAAATCTTACACTCAAGGTTTAAAAGTCCCTTAAAAATAAACATCACTAATGCAAATTTTCTGCATGCAATTCCTGATCTGCAAAATTTCAAGTTCCTAATCTAAGTTCTAAAGAGAGGACTTTGACATACCCAGATTTCTGTTAAAACTAATTTTACCTGTGTCTTTTTATTTTTTACTGTGGTTACTAGTTTCTTTTTATTTTCTTTTTTAATGTGGTTACCAGACATCTGGGCATGTCAAAGTCCTAGTCTCTTTAGGACTTGGATTAAGAACTTGGAAATTCTGCAGACAAGGAAATGGAAAAGCAAACTACAAAGTAAGAAGAACACTTTGTAATGGGTTTATACCGCTGCTGAGTACATTAGAGGAAATCAGCTAAGACCCATCACTGATTTCACATCACACTCAGCAGCACTAGAGAATGTAAGAAGTAAGAAGAACACTTTGTAATGGGTTTATACCGCTGCTGAGTACATTAGAGGAAATCAGCAAAGACCCATCACTGATTTCACATCACACTCAGCAGCACTAGAGAATGTAAGCCACCTGGGGAATAAAGACATTGTGGAGAGAAAATGTCACTAAGCTTTCTGAACACTGGAAACAGTAACTGGTAAACATCACTCCATAGCTTGGCAATGCCTTCTCAGAGTGTAGCTGCTGCAACTAAAAAATTCCAATACCAAATTACTGACTCTGCTTTGAAAAACTGTCTTAGAGTTCCTTTTAGATTCCAGATAAATTTTAAAAATTTTTTAAATTTTCAAGGTTTTTGGCTTAGCTGATGGATGGAAAACAAGACAAGGGCTTTATTTTCCAGAATTTCAAAAACATTTATAATAGTTATTCATCAACTGTGTGGTTATTTATGTTGTATGTTGATTTTTCATTCATCCATTACTTGCTCACCCAAAGGCCCATTAGGTTCCATGACCTGAGTTATTGAATTTACACAAAGCACCAGTCACTTTACAGAGCATACAAACATTTACCCTATTTTTTTAAATTCTTAGAACAACTAATAAAACAACAACTGGCCTAGGCTAGGTTAACTTTCCATAGCCTGAATCACCACCTTAAAATGGCTGTTCAAAAATCTATAATCCAAAATTTAAACCATATCCTCAGTGAGGTACAGCGCCTACTTCAGAATGTGGAGAGAAAGCGAGAAAGGATTTTGACTTCATCCCACAACCGTTGACAACTGGGCTCTCCAACACAGTAGCCACTGGCCACATGTACCTATGAGCACTTGAAATGTTACTAAGGTAACTAGAGAACAGAACTTTTAATTAAAATGAAAATTTAAAAACTGAAGCAGTGTAAAAATGTTTTATACTCTTGTTTTGGTAGGACTACATCTAACTTCCACCACTGAAAAATGTAGCATTTGGATTGAGATGTGCTGCAAGTATACAATATACACTGGATTTTGAAGACTCAGTATAAAAAAAGAATGCAAAATATACCTCATTAATAATTTTTTCATATTGGTTTTATGTTGAAATGATCATATTCTGGATATATTGGTTTAGGTAAAATATATATTAAAATTAATTTTACCTGTTTATTTTTACTTTTTGTTAAATGAGGTTACTAGAAAATTTTAAATTAAATATGTGGCTTGCATGTATTTCTACTTTGGACAGTATTAAAATTAATTTTACCTGTTTATTTTTACTTTTTGTTAAATGAGGTTACTAGAAAATTTAAAATTAAGTATGTGGCTTGCATGTATTTCTACTTTGGACAGCACTGGTTTAAAATATATTTCCTATGTAGAGACCTGACCATCAACTCAAGCTAAAGGGCCTGTGTCCTTCCTATGTTTTTCTCCATGCCCAGCCCATGGTCTTGCATCCCAGTGTTCCCACTTCCACATTTCTGTCCATGGTAGTAGCACTCTCCCAGACTCAAAATCTAGGAGTAATTCTGAACTGTGAGAAAACTAGGGGAGGAAAGACTCTGTAACCAAGTCTACTTACTCCACCTTTTTGGAATCCCTCGTATCCACCCCTTTCTTTTTATTCTCATTACTATCAACCTTGCTGTCTGTAAGGCCTGTCTCACCTAATGCAAACACAGCCCTTCCCTGTTTTGAGGATTCTCCTTTCTGGTGCTGCATCAGGATCACCTGAGGCACTTTTTGAAAATGCAGATTCCTAGGTCCCATCTCAGACCTTCTATATCAAAATCCATTTTTAGAATCTCTGTGCATGGGTTCAGGAATCTGAGGAGGTGACATTTAAGCCTAGATATGAAGGAGAAGGAATTAACTAGGTGCAGAGGAAAGAAAACTTCGCAGGTTTAAAGAGTAGAATTGCAAGAGCCCTGGAAATAAAAGAAGCTTGGAGCTTTTAAGAAACAGTCATTAAACCAAAAAGCTCTAGGAAGCCCTCTCTGATCTCCACACCCCACCCCCAAACTTAACAGTAGGTTTGGGGTCTCTCTCCGTGGCCAGAATATAAATTACATAAGGGCAGGAACCATATTTGACTTGTTCTCCACTTTATTCAGAGGACAGCACCAACTTTATACACAGTAGATGCTCAGATAGTACTCTGATTTCCATGTATCACCCATAAAAGTGCCATAAGAAACCAAAAGTAATTTCTATCCTTCAGTTCTCATCCTCTCTAGCTATCTCTCTTGCCATAAGCAGTCCTCTAGTACAGTGGTTCTCAAACTTCAGCTCATATTAGAATCCCCTGAAGGACTTGTTAAAACACAGGTTACTGCCCCCAACATCCCCAATTTTCTAGCTCAATAGGTGTGATTCACTAGGGGAGGGCCTAAGAATCTGCATTTCTAACAAATTCCCAGCTGCTGCTGCTGCTGCTCCAGGAACCACATTTTGAGAACCACTGCTCTGGGTTTTACAATCTTTCTGCCCTTCTCACTTCCACGTTCATTATGAAGACTACTAATGAGATAAAATGTACAAAACTGCTTAATATAAATGAAAAGGGTGGTAATTATGGAGAAATAGGTTCAAACAGAAAATAAACTCCTAAAGCATGAAAGGAAAATGAGCCAATCAGAGTTGATTTTTCTCATCAGGAAAGAAGACGATCTTATGATCTTCAAAAGCTGTTTTTCTCTTTATGTAATATAAGTCAGTTAATTAAAAAAAAATGGACTAGTCACTAAAAAATAGATTATTCTAGTTCTGCCTCTGCCACGTAATAGCAATGTGGCCTTGTAGAGTCAGTAAACTTCTTTAGGATTTACGGTTCTTAACTGTGTGGGGAAGAAACAAACAAACAAACAAATCTGTTCCACTTTCCCTGTAGTTATGAAGATTTGATGAAACCTGGTACATGAAAGTCCCAAATTAATGAAAGGTGTTATGCTGGTGGTGATACTAAAAGGGAATTTGCAGGCATATAGGAGGTTGTGGAAACAGTGACCTCTGTCACCTATATGTGTAGGGCAGGCACAAGGGCTTCTCCATAAGACTTCAACTGGAGCCCCAGCACTGCATGAGTCATTTCTCAGGCCTACACTGCCTTGTGAAGCACAGCCAGGGAAATAGGGGAGGCAAAGTATTAGATTCTTGGTGAATTTGTTTAAAATGTTGAAAGAAGACTGGATTTGTCATGAAAATTAGCAAACAACTCAGATGCTGAAATAAGTTGAGCTGTTGAAAATTAAGGAGCTTTGCAATGTATATAACCTGAGATTCTATGTGCTTTTAGAATGTACCATGTTTCCCATAAGCCAAAGAATGCTATAAAATTCTCAAAGTTCCTTTTTCATTTAATTAAAAATGGATGCATTATTCTAATATTTTCAAGTGAGTTGATAGAGGTATAACCAACTAACACACACATATACACACAAAACAAAACAAAAACCCACAACTATTAAGACAGATATTACTGTAATTCTCAAAAAACTATAAAATTACTTAAGAATTTAGCTCTCCACGACACTCATACCTGAAGCTACACGTTCTCAAAATTTGAAACAGGTAAGCATGACCACTGGAGAAACTACATTTAAAAAAATTTTTAGAACCAAAGTTAATTTTTTTTTGAATTTTTTCTTGTTTTGTTTTCTTTTGTTGTTGTTGCTCAAGGGTTAATTTTTTAAAAAATTTATTTTTATCAGCGTTTTAAGAGACAAATCCCAGAAAATGTATAATGTCAGCTTGGAAATTTAAATATATTTTGGTGATTACCAGTTACAATAAATCTAAAAGCTACATATATATTAAATTTGAAGAAAAAAGTTACTAAAACATTCATCTTTTCCCCTTCAAGATGACAACTACACCATGTAAATGTATTTGAAACAAATCTGTAAGACGTTTCTTCCATTTAGTAGCAAAGGTAGTACTCTGTAAGTCAAGTTCCCACATTCACTTTGATGCATTTAGGTAGGAATTTGATTGTTAAAACATACGAATTTTAAACTCACCTTTGGTCGATCTTTGGTATTGTGTTATAAAGATGGCCATATTGCAGTGGACATATGTAGAAACAAACTCTTACTATAGCAATGACCAAACTATTAATTTTTCAATCACTTCCTAAAATTTTAAGAATGAAAAGAAAAAAATTTTTTGCTTTAGCTCCAAACATGTTCCAAGCCTCATTAACGACAAAGGCATCAACAACCTGCTGTGAAAGTGATGATCCCAGGGCCGGCCCGGTGGCACACTGCTACAGTGAGCCGCTTGGGAGCATGGTGGTGCTCCCGCCGAGGGTTCGGATCCCACATACAGACCGGTTCCCGCTCACTGGCTGGGCGAGGTGTGGGAGCAACACCGAGGGTTGCGATCCCGTTGCCGGTCCCGGTCCGGTACAGGCGTGACACTGAGGGTTGTGATCCGTTGCCGGTCACAAAAAAAGACAAAAAGGAAAAAAAAAAAAAAAGTGATGATCCCAGTAAAGCAGAAGGGGGCTCTTTAGGACAAAAATTCTCCCCTAAAGATCTAATCGATTTAGGAGGTTGGCAACTCAGGTGGACAACTCCAGCTGAGTACTGCAAGGAACTTCTTGCATGGAGGGTGGCAGTAAGGAAGAGAATAATAGTGGAGCACACAGCTTTCAGGGAGGGTGGCCTAAATGACACTGTACTGGGGAGGTTTTGGGGGAGCCTGAGAGCAGTGAGAGAGGACTGGATACCTGGGAATCAGGGAAAATGAAAGGGCATGGAGGGCCAGTACAGGTGGGGAGGGAAGGGAAGACTAAAATAAGCCTCACCAGATCAGGGACCACTCATAGTAGTCACCGATCAGTACATATCACATTAGTTTATGATGCCTAATTTATCATCCTGGATACACTGAATTTTCTTTTTCTTTTTTGCTAACTAAATACTGAAAACTATAAGCCCAAATCGTTTACTATTAGAATGAAAAGTTAACTTTCTGTTACATATGTGATATATATGAAAAGAGATGAACCAGTGGCATAAAAAAACCCATAGAAGAGGATAATCCAAAAACCACCTAAGATCTGCTTTTGGAAGCAATACAATGATTGGCTTAGGCATCCTGAATTTGTTTTGATTAAGCTAATGGTAACATCAATTGTTATTCCCTGATTATACAAATGCAGATGGTGGAGAAGCAGCCTAAGCATATCAATATTTCATAAGGCAATTTGCCCTAAAATTAAAAAACAAAAAAGGTAACTTTATCAATCCTCAAGAAGCCTAAATGGGATAATATATATACAGATAATGGAGAGAAAGACCCTCCCCTGGACTAAGCTATCATTCAAGTTGAATAAATATGGATCCAGTTCCCTAGAGATTTTTAGAGGCAAATATCAAATCAGTGAAGGTCTCAAACATCAATATGTCTACATAATTCTCTTCCAAGATAATCAAACACTTTTTTTCAGAGACTGAATTTCCCCATTAGTTAAAGCAACCCAAATATGTACCTTACCCAAGTATATAGTCTAAGAAAAGAGTAACTAAAAAGAAAATTTTTAGTTTCTTATTTTGATAAATGATAATGTGGGACAGCTGCTCTCCACATGCCACTGCCCAGGTACCTAGGAAAAGGTGTCCACAAAACCATGCCACCTATCTTTCTATCCTTATCCCCCATCACTCTTTACATAAACCCTCTACCCTCCAACATCCCTAAACAGCCCTTTCCAGCCTTTGCCACTTGTGGGATGTCCTCTACTCAGAATGTGTCCGTCTCCCACATAGCAGGAAGCTATAGCCTTGGCTAAGTGCTCACTCTTTCGCCACGTATTTACTATTTCCTGTAGATATTTATCTTTTTATGCCTTGACCCCTTGCCCTACTGGTCCCCACTCCCATTAGATGAAAAGTGCTTTTAAAACTGGGATATCTTATACCACCAATTCAATAAATACTGATTAAGAATCTAATGTGTGTCCAGGCACTAAGCTAGATGCTTTCTCATTGCCTCTCTGTAACTACCCACAGTCTAGCACAGGCTCAGGCACATTGTATGCACACAATATGATGTTTGCAAATTAAGAGTTCAACGACCCATCAATTTCCAACAATACATAAAGCTGTGTCACCACCTTGCCTTCCAGACTCATAAACCCTAACATGCATTATCTCTGAAATGCCTCACCTCTGTCCATGGTTGAGCAAGCAAAGTCAAATACTTAGACTTCTGGTCTAATTCACTGACAGTAAAAATACAGTCTCTTGCATGTGACAAGTTGGATTCAACCAGCATGAACTGTACCAACTAATGACACTGCTAGAGATTAAAGATAAAAAAAAAAAGGGTCTCTGCACTAGAGGAGGGACCACACCATATGTGCATACTAAACCACGGTAGAAATGTTAGGGTGGGTGTTCCAGAGGAGATTAGCTTCCCTGACACTTGAAGGATGCCAGGGACAAGGGAAGTGGGCATTTCAGGGAGCAGGAACAGCATGCGCAAAGGCCCAGAGACAAGAGCCAGTGGTTCATCATGGCAGAGGTGAAGGGTGACTATATGAAGAGAGATTTCAAGAATGGGTGGGAGAAGTGGTAACAGGCAGACCCCAAGGGGCCTTGATGACAAACTATACCCTCCAGAGACTGAATGCTTTGAGGCCAGAGCCCACATCTGAGCATATTTATATTCTCAGAGCCTAGTACAATGTGTGGGCCTAGTACTTTTCTGTAGACTGGATGCCCCTCACTCCCCCAACCTCATTGAAGATTAAATCCCCACTGTAACTGTTGGTAATTGCAAGGTGGGGCCTTGAAGAGGTGATTAGATTGTAGGACCATGCAGTAGTGAATGGATTAATAATGGTGGTCAAGGGTGTGGTTCTGAGGGCTTTAAAAGAAGAGGACATGGGAAGTTAGGCTCTCTTGGTGCCACCATTTCATAACGTGATACCCTGGTGTCACTGAAATCACCATCAGGAAGACCCTCACCATAAGTTTTCCCTGAACTGTGGACTTCCCAGCTTCCAAAACTGCAAGTAATAAATTTCATGTTCTTTATAAATTACCCAGTTATGTGTATTTTGTTATAAGCAACAGAAAGAGACTAATACATACTTCAAAAAGCATATCCTCTGGGAAGTGACTCTAGATCAACTCTGGTCGGGTTGGGTGTTCCTCTCCTCTGGAAGAGACTTACCATGTTGCTTGAGTAATTTACTTACATGCTATAGCCCCACAAAACCAAACAGTTCCTTCAAAGACAGAGCCAGGCTTTTTTCACCTTAGTATTTCCAGGACTCAGAATGAAAGACACACAAAAGATTCTTAACTAACCTCAATGAATGAATAAATATTCTGCTAGTCCATAATCAAACCTTCCTTTAAGCACTGCCACCATGACCTTCCTACTTCCTCTTTCAGCTGCTCCCTAATGGAAATCATTAGAAAGAAAACACGATGATTGAAGACACCCATGGAATCTACATTAACACACACACAAACTCCCCTTCCCCCCAAATCTGCCAACAATTCAGCACAAACATATTGACACCCACATGTGTAGAAACACCCCCACATAATCTGTCAGCCTTATTACCTCTAACCTCAAACAGCCTTAATTTTGTCTATGCTAAACCCACAGCTACAAAATACCTTTTCTTTATTCTTCCACTGAAGAATGAAACCATCCTGAAAGGAAAATGTCTTTACATTTTGGAGGGACAAAAAGGTGCAAGAAATATTATGGTGTGGTTAATTTGACCCTATATGTTTGCTCTCTCAAGCTATTAATTTCCCAGTCACTTCATATTATGCCAACAGCACAATATTCTCATGAAATGCAAAACGTAAATTAAGTTTCCATTCAGAACTTCTGCCATTCCATAGGGAGCTAGTTTTCATGCAGTTGTTTTGACTTTGCACTGTGCCACAACTAGAATGGACTATGACCTTCCCATCACTCTGTCATGCATTTAGAACTCCAGAATGCAAGTGCTTTATGAAAAAATGCCTGCATTACAGGCTAAAAAACTATTCTTAAGATGTAAAGCACAGTGGCAACTGCCAGTTGTCCCCCTATATTTGGTCTCCCCTTTTCTATAGTAAGAGTAAATTTTAGTTGAGCTCATGCCCACCCAGAATAAAGACTATTTCTGTGCTTCTTTGCAATTGCTTGTCAACATATGAATGACAAAGTTCTGGCTGATGAGATGTGAGTGGAAGTGACAAGTGCAATTTCAAGCTGTGATTTTAAAGGCTGGGACATCCCCTCCCTTTCCCACTTTCAAAACAGCTGCACGAAAACCAGTTTGCTGAAAAGCAGGCCCGGTGGCGGCCATCTTGAACTGCACCCCCATGGGCAGTTCCTCAGGAAGTGAAACCCTAGGGACCGGGGCCCAACAGGAAAGAAGGAGCTTGGGCTTCTAACAACTTCTCAGAGCAGAGCTGTCTAAGAGCCTGGACTTTACATGAAAGAGGAAAAAAATCTTACATCTTTAAGCTTCTGTTAGCTTGTGTCTCTTTCACAAATAGCTTCGGTGATAATCTAATCAATTCAAAAGGCTAACAGAAATGAACAAATGAAAATGATATGTGTCCAGATGGCCAGGACCCACAGCATAAAAGTGATTTCACATCTCTGCCTCACTTCTTTTCTTCAGAAAGGTTGCCAGAGCTTCTAAAAATGGTGTCTCATGTATGTACAGTTCAGTGGAAAACACACGCACGCACCCACACACACACCCACACACACACCCACACACCCACCCAGTCTCATGTATGTACAGTTCAGTGGAAAACACACGCACGCACCCACACACACACCCACACACCCACCCACACACACACACACACACACACACGACTTGCCAACAGGAGACCTGGGTCCTAGTCCCAGCTCTTACTACTGACACTGTGCCCTTAGGAAAGTTACACATTCTTTGAGTCTTACTTTCTTCCTCAGCAAAATGGAATTAATCTTTTCTTTGGCCATTGACCTCACGGGGCTATTGTAAAGTGTGAAGAGGGATGATTTCTGTATACAATGGCTTTGTATACTGTAAAGTACTATATAGGCAAGGTGACTATTAAAATATTCTACACAAAAATTCTTCTTCATGCAACATGGCTCATATCAATACCCAGTACCCAGATATACCTTTCCAGTGAATAAAGGGCCTGCAATCACCTCTTTCTGGCTAGGATGGTAAGATCAAAGTTAGGGTTTAAAGTGCAGACTGCCTCCAGAGGTTGGTATTGGATATGTGGATACAGGAATGGAAAAATCAAACTGTAATGGGATGTTTTTCCTTCCTCACATAGACATATAGTAGAAAACTAAGTGTGGGAGAAAGGGGCAACATGTTATACATAAATGAACTAGACAATAAACATATCGCTTCTCGGCCTTTTGGCTAAGATCAAGTGTAGACAATAAACATATCCCTGCAGAGCAAACGCCTTGAGTGATCATCCTGAGCCAAGATTTGTGGCCAAGAATATACATAAGCATTATGTATAATCTAACCTGTAATCCTCTCAATAGCCCTATGGGGCACATGCGATTATCCTCCACCATTTTCTAGACGAGGAAATTGAGGGTCAGAGAAATTCAGCCACTCACCAAGTCCACCTAGCTTATTAAGTGGTACAGTCAAAACTTAAACACAGGCGGTCTCACCTTCAAAGTCTACATGCTTAACCACTATGCCAACAATTAAAATAGAATAAATGCTTGCATTCCTTTTGGAAATATTTTCTGATAAAAGAAATGTTTCAACTGGAAAGAATGTCAGAACTATTTAGATGCACCCATATAACATATGTCCTAACTTTTTAAAAATGAATAAGCAAAGTAATATAATCTACTGAGACTAGAAGCCGGAAGTGTGAAGTACAACTGGTTCACCCGCCACCGGGGCCCTGGGCCTCATATTAAGCTCACAGAATGGTACTACTTACTATAGGACCTCAGTGTGGGCAGGCAGGCAGTTTTTCTCAGAGAAGAATATGCATACCAACTTTACCAGCCTTTTCCCATTTTATTCATTTCACTGTCTCAAAAAACATAGTGTTTCCTGACACAGCTGTAGATAAACCATAAATGGAAACCCCCAAGGCCAATAGCAAAGCAAGGGCTTCATTCTTAAGCCACACCTTAAGGTGACATGAGCCCAAGTTTAGTTTACACCCACTTTCGGGGGGGGGGGCAGGTATGGACAGAGCTGGAGTGGAAGAAAAATGCTGAGAGATACAGCCCCATTTCTAGCATGTTGTCTACATACCAGGCAGCCCAGTGGTGCCTTCCCTGTGTCATTTCACTGAATTCTAGCAAGGTAGCAGCGATTCTCCCATCTTATGGATGAGAAAATGGAAGCCTAGAGGAGCCCAGGGAGACACAGCTAATAAGTGGCCACACTGACTTTTAAGTCTGAGTCTGACTACCCCCTTGGGGGGGGGGGGGCAGGTATGGACAGAGCTGGAGTGGAAGAAAAATGCTGAGAGATACAGCCCCATTTCTAGCATGTTGTCTACATACCAGGCAGCCCAGTGGTGCCTTCCCTGTGTCATTTCACTGAATTCTAGCAAGGTAGCAGCGATTCTCCCATCTTATGGATGAGAAAATGGAAGCCTAGAGGAGCCCAGGGAGACACAGCTAATAAGTGGCCACACTGACTTTTAAGTCTGAGTCTGACTCCAAAGCTTCTTCTCCTGCAATATTATGCTAGAATTTCCTAAGGAAGAAAATATACACTGGATGTCAAAGACTGTGAAATGGAAAAAAATAGAAATAAAAAATGGAAAACAGCTCATTAATAAGTTTTTATGTTGATTACATGTTGAAATAATGGAATAATGAAATAATTTTAGATATACTAAGCTAAATAAAATATTAGAATTAAGTGATTAGTACAATTAACTACTTTTCAAAATGTAGCTGCTAGAAAATTGAAAATTGTCCATGTGGCTCACATTATGTTTCTGATTTGCACAGAGCTCTTACAGACCACTTTTAAGAATTTAAACTTTAAGAACAATGGCAGCTGCTGTGAGCTGGTTACAAAATGGAGAATGGGTTGAAGAGGGAATGAGCTAATGTGGGGAGACCCTCTAGGAGGTTCTACAACCACCCAGGAGAGAGAAAATAGTGGCTGGAACATGGGTGGCACCACTCACAGGAGCAGAGATGGAGGTAGGTGCACAAACATGAAACATAGTTAAAAAGCAGTGGTCACAAGATATGGAAATTGGTGAAAGAGTGCGCATTGGGGATGCCTCCAAGGCTTTGCTATGAGCACAGTGGATGGGCCTTTCAGTGTCCACCCTCCAGTATTTATGCCTCTGTGGAAAAAATGGTCCACCAAGTATCCTGGGGTTGCAGTAGGCTATCTGCATGCAGTTCCCTTGCAAGGGGCATGAATCATAGGTGCTCTGGGGACTTTGGAACTAGCACGTGCTGTTCCAAAGTGCTTCCATCTGAAGAGCTCCCAGAACAAGTACCTCAAGATTCTGCCAAGACAAGAAACACTTTGGAAAGCTGTCGGAAATGATGATGGTAATCAACACTAAGACCAGGAAATGGGCTGAAAGCACAGCACACGGATGGGCTGGGGGCGGGGGGAGGTCTTTGCTCCAATGCCTCTTTCTTGGCTTCTTCCCTAGGAAATTCTAGCACAATATTGCAGGAGAACAAGCTTTGGAGTCAGACTCAGATTTAAAAGTCAGTGTGGCTGCTTATTAGCTGGGTCTCCCTGGACTCCTCTAGGCTTCCATTTTCTCATCCATAAGATGAAAGAATCGCCTCCTACCTTGCTAGGATTCAGTGAAATGATGTGGGTAAAGCACCATCAGGCTGTCTGATAGGTAGAGAATATGCCAGAAACAGGGAGTGCTATCACTCAGCATTTTTCCTCCACTCCAGCTCAGTCCACACATGCCCCCTAGAAAGGCACAGCGGGTGTAAATGAAACTTCATCTCTCTTGCCTCTCACAGGGGAAAGCCAATCTCAAATCTCAAGAAAAGCTAGACAGGCTATTTCAGTGCTAACTGTACAGAGACCCAGGCACCAGCAACTGCTGTGACATCAGAGGCCTGCTCCTTCCAGGGCAAGCACTATCGTGAATAATTAAAGCAAAGCTCTGCTTATCAAAATAAATGAACAAAGGATGCTTCTGACATAGCAGTCGCTGCTCAACCCCCCCCCTTTTTTTTTTTTTTGGTTTTAGGAGACCATTTTTCTCAGCTCCTTCCAATTGGATCATCTTCAGAGCCCTCCCTATCAATTTGGATAAATTAGCAAGCTTGTCCTCCATATGGAGCTGCAGCCATAAATCACAAATATGAGTGTGTGTAAAATTATATAGCATAGGCCCAGTGTAATAATAAACACATTTATATTTTATAACTGCTGTTTTCTCCACATTCAAGTGGCTTCATTGCCTGGGCCCCAGGGTCCCAAGCACATGCCACCAGCCCCCGCGTGCAGCAGACTGGCTTGTGTGCAGCTCCCTTCCCCGCCGCACAGCCTGCTCTCTGCTGAGTGCCAGCCGGCTCCTCTTTGTGTGGCGGCGGGCAAGGAACCATCCCGGCTCACGGCCCTCCCTGCAGCAGAGCACAGATGCAAGTGAGCAGGTGACCTTTCAAACCATGTCAGAACGGGCCCTTGACCCAGAGACCTCAAAACTTCAGTGGCTTCACTGTCTAAATCACCCAACTGAAAAGACGCGTGTTTGCACAATGTGATTGTGTTTACACAAAGATTTAACGCCTCAATAGAGCAAAAGCTGTTCAGTTAATTTTAATTATTGCTCTATTCTTCTCATAACAGATTCAAAAAAATGTTTAACAGGGAGCTTGCAGTAATTGATCCCTGAAGCTTTGTGTCTATGGTCCTGCCAGGGCAAGCAACGACAGTAGTGGGGAGGATGTATGAAAAGTTTTCCTTGGCTGAAAAGGATTCTCCCCAATTCCTGGCTTTGCTCATTAAACATGTACACTTTTTTTTTTTTTTTTTTTACTTTTTGTAGATCATGGACACCAAGAAAAACCACAGAAAAACCTCAAGATCTGACTGGGGGAGGGAGAAGAGGGTGGAGAAGACACACAGGTAATGCTAAATGCTTAGCAGCCAATTGTAGGCAAGCAAAGGCTCATATCAAATGTGGACAGGGGGCCATGGCAATTATAAGGATTTATTAAGGTTATTTTCTTTGGCAGGTAGAATAAAAGGGGGAGGTAAGTTTGAAAACATGAAGTTGCCCAGGAACATATGGTCACACAAAGAAAAATCTATAAGCAAACAATCCTCAAAAGAGTTGAGCTCTCAGAGGTAACGTGTGCTATTCCTTCCACCTTCCAGGAATTTCTCTTTTGGTGAATACCTTTTCTTTCTTCAGATCTCTGGAAGACAATGTAAGTGCCCATCACTCTGAAGTTCCTGTAGATCCTTTTGGCAGAATGTTAGAAAACAGCTGTTCTTCTTCACCGTGTGCTTTTCTGAATACAGAGGAGAGATCGCTGCACGTATCAGCAGAATCATAACCTGAGTTGGGGATCTCTGCCCATTAGTGGACTTACAATTCCTGCATTTACCAATGGTTTTTCTCCTTAAGACATTTAACCCATCCATAAATATTCTCAAAGAAGTGGGCAAAAAAGGATAAAACAGAATTGTCTTTACCTCCACATTTATCATACAAAGAAAAAGAAATTATTTGTTCAAACTAACTTAGCAAAGCTCTGGTGTAACTAAGACAGGAACAAACAATTTATATCGATTGCCAAGATCCATCCATCCATAGCTTCCTTCAACTTCTTCTCTAAGGCACCTCCATTTGGATTTTCCAGTTTACTAATAAAAGAAGACTGCAAGGTGCATTCTTTTAAGGGGACAGGTAGAAGTTTCTATTTACTGTTTCTCATCACAAATTCTCTAAAATATGCAAATGCACTAGTACGAGGATATCATTTTGAGACTCAATATGGTAACTGCAACTGCACTTGTCTGCATCTTCAAAATCAGCTTAAGTTCAACCAAAAAAGACACAACGTAGGAATATACAAGATATACAAGACAATCATTCAGTTTTCTTAGCTATTCTGAACTTGTAGTCATATTGGACAAGTAAAATAATAACTCACAAGTTACTTAGCATATATTATAGTAGAATGGCAAATATTAAGCCATTTATTTTCCTGAACCATAAACACAACTGAATTTATATCCTATTTTAAGTTAGTGCGCCCCCCACCCAAAAAAGAAAAATAACTGATCTCTAAAAGAAAAAGAATGGGACAGAATCTACTTTACTTCAGCAGTGAAACCTTTGAAAAATCATTCTCTGAGCCTCAGTTCCCTCATCTGTAAAATGGGTATAATGAGAATACTTACCCCATAGGTAAGTGAGGGTGAAATGAAATGATGTATATGAAAACGCTTGGCAAGCTGTAAAGATCAATACAAGTGATGTTATTGCTTACTTGGGTAACACAATAATGTGGAGGCAGCCATCCCCAGGCTTGGTACCCAATTGCCTTCTCACTCCCCGAACCAATCTGAGTAGAAATGCCCTGGCCTATCCTTTCTTTAGCACATCTGCTCCAGGGAGCTGACCAAATAACCACTGCATCTTCAGGTCATCAAGATAAATATTACTAATTCCCTACTGGGTCTAAAACTAAGGTCCGATAACAACTGTGATCCAAAATGTGGCACTTACCATGACCCCACAAGGCCAGCTCACTAATGGCAACTTCTCCAAGTGACAGGGGATAAGCTAATCTGTGTGAAAGCCACAGATGTCACGTCCTCCCTACAGCCACATTCACATGTATGAGAGGAATAATGTCAGCAGTATTATCTCCAAACAGCAAGGACAGTGCCATACAATTATAATAGCATACTGTCCATTGTATCTGGGGATGACATGTCTTACAATGTTATTTTCTATGCTTGTGAATGTAGCTCAAAGGGCCAATGCATAATTCACATCTCCTGACAAAATGTAGGCATAAAGTATGTGTCCATTCGATAATGCTATTTAAATCCTTTTACCTGAAATAGTGTCTTTCTTCCTAAGAACTCGAATTGCTTCTAGTACTTTCCTTGTGGTGCTGGTGTGAACCAGAATGGTGATTAATAGGAAATGCACTGAGCTAACCAATACAATGTATAGTTTTCCCAATAAAAATTCTATTTTCTGACTGAAAACACATCACTCATTTCTGCACTAACGGCTCATCTTCTTTTTGATAACAAGAAAACAATTGCTATAAATATGAGGCTGCTCGACATTTGAAGACAGTTAGAGAATGCCAATGCCACACGCGATGAGCATCCTTAGCGCCCGGTTGGCTAGGCCCATTTCCTGGCCAAACGCCTCCCTCCCACATACCAGCCAGGCAGCTCATGTGATTCAAACCCCTGCCTCAGCAAAATCTCAAATTATTACAGGTCAGGAGCCTTTGGAAAAGGGAAGGGGACAGTGCTCATGAAGAGCCGCAATCGCCAATGCTAAATCTAGAAAGCTAAGCCTCTAGCAAGGGGGCGATGTCCTTCAGATCATCAGGGGAAAAACAGAACCTCTTTAAGTCCAGACAGAAAGAATAAATTATACAGCATTTCTACTTAGTCATGCTGTTAAAGATCATAAAAGGGAACGCAAGACCTGGTCGGTAGTTTTAAAAGGATAAGGAAACATTGTGCAAGTGGTTTGGAGCGACCTGCAGAGAAGAAGACAGCTACGGTTGCATTAGGCCAGGATTTTGCAACCCCAGCACTGTGACACTAGGGGCCAGACGACTCTTTGTTGTTGGGGCCATTCTGTGCAGTGCAGGCTAGTATCTAGCAGCATCCCTGCCCTCTACTTACAGGATGCCAGTAACACTGTCCCACCCCCACCCCATGTGACAATGAAAAGTGTCTCCAGACACTGCCAAATGAATGACCCCGGAAGAGCAAAATCTCCCCTCGTGGAGAATCACTGCATTATGCAACTAATGATCTCACATTTAGGGAGAACAGGTGGACTAAAAGGGTTTCTCTCACATGTAATAGCCTCTTCTGCCATTGAAAACAGGCCCCAATACCCCCCATGAACCATCATGTGGCTTTCATGTTTCTACTGTACCCTCATTAGCCTTAGACATTCTTACAGGGTCAGGGAAGGCCCGCCTGAGTAGATCACTCTCCAGGCAAGCAGATGGTCATGTAAGGTTGTGAGCACAGAGTGTCCAGCTAAAGGGTTCAGGGGGACGAATCCAGCTCTGCTCCTCAAGTATTCTTACAGGGTCAGGGAAGGCCCGCCTGAGTAGATCACTCTCCAGGCAAGCAGATGGTCACGTAAGGTTGTGAGCACAGAGTGTCCAGCTAAAGGGCTCAGGGGGACGAATCCAGCTCTGCTCCTCAAGTACAGGGCTGCATCTGCCCTGTGGAAGGGGCACTATTTCCTGATCTGCACAAAGACATGCTGTGGGTTAGCAGCAGCCCTGCTGGGGAACTGGCAGCCATCACATTCCTCTCTTCCATGTTTGTCAACTGATTTACCTGATATGAGAGGTAGTAGCTTTGTGTGGCCATGAGAATTAGCAAAGCAGGTTTCTGGGACTGAGAAGAATCCAAAGGTTGAAGCAGCTACATGGAATGTCTCCTTTCCTCATCCCCCAAAGCACACTGGCTTGTATGCCTGGGCTCCCACTATTGCTTTAAACATGCAGACATCCAAAGATAAAACATATGCTCTCCCAGAAGAGGACTATGAAGACAGGAAGCTTAGAAGTGTCAATGCTGTTCATTTATCACTGGGACTAATCATGACTGATCCAGCCTTCAAAGACCCCTGCCTTGGGATTCCCAGTCTTGCAAGAGCCATAATGAGGACATGGAGCCATATCCAATCGACAGGTGCAGTGGAGCTGGGCAGGACAATCACCCAGGGCTTCCTGGACTTTTCAGCCTACATCCTGTTTAAGTCAAATAGGGATGATCCATAACACAATAGAAAATTTGTTATTCTATCTGCTGTCAACAAGGACTAAACACTCAAACAAACAAAATCACACCCCTCAGGGCCAGCCCTGTGGCTCACTTGGGAGAGTGTGGTGCTGACAACAGCAAGGCCGCGGGTTAAGATCCCTATATAGGGATGGCTGATTAGCTCACTTCGGAGAGCGTGGTGCTGACAACACCAAGTCAAGGGTTTAGATCCCCTTACTGGTCATCTTTAAAAAAAAAAAAAAATCACACCCCTCCCGAAGTCAGAGTATATAACTTGTCAGGTGGTGAAGGAATATTCTGACTTCTGATGGCTTCTCATAATCAAATGGGTAAATCCTTTAATGGACAAATACTTTTCAGTGATTAACAACTGGTCCTTTTCATAGAGATAGCAGAAATAAAACTATACCTCCTCCATAGTAATCCTCTGATATATAATAAGATTTTCTTTTGTAGTTTGAACACTACTAATGGCTAGCTGGATTCCTTAGGATCTATGGAACATTACAATATTCTCTCCACCATTGTAGTCTAGTTTGAGGTCTTCTACCTATTTTAAGGATAGATTGGGCCGGCCTGGTGGCGCACTGGATAGTGCGCCGCTTGGGAAGCGCGGTGGCGCTCCCGCCCGAGGGTTCGGATCCCACATGCAGACTGGTTCCCGCTTGCTGGCTGAGCGAGGCGCGGGAGCAACACCGAGGGTTGCGATCCCGTTGCCGGTCCCCTGTCTGGTACGGGGGCAACACTGAGGGTTGCGACCCGTTGCCGGACACGGAAAAAGACAAAAGACAAAAAAAAAAAGGATAGATTAAGCAGAAATCATTCCACAGAGCCTGATCTTAACTTGCATTGGAAGGAATTGTAGCTCAGACTAAGATTCCTACCACCTCATTTTTGATAGGGGATGGTAGATCTTATTAGTATGGGAAACCAGTGGCAGCCATTAGTGTCAAATAAGGGTTGCCTTTGCTAACTATTTCTGTGCACAGTCATACAACATGCTCTGAGTTTTCTCAGTAAAACAGCACCTTCCCAGGGGGATGAAGTTGCCTCTTCCAGAAGCCCCAATTTACATACACTTTCTCAACCATTTAAAGCGAAATCTCCTTGGAGCATCACTTCACTTCTGAAGAATCTTCCTGCTTGCACTTCCAGTGAGAATCTCCATAATGATGAAATGGCAACTTCGACTTAAGCAGGAGATGACAACTATATGGAAAGTAATTACACTTTTCACTTTTTTACCTTTTTAAAAAAAAATCATGGGCCGGCCCGGTGGTGCACTGCTACAGTGCGCTGCTTGGGAGCGCGGCGGCGCTCCCGCTGAGGGTTCGGATCCCACATACAGACCAGTTCCCGCTCACTGGCTGAGCGAGGTGAGGGTGCAACACCTAGGGTTGCGATCCCGTTGCTGGTCCCAGTCCAGTACGGGCGCGACACTGAGGGTTGCGATCCGTTGCCGGACACGAAAAAAGACAAAAAGGAAAAAAAAATCATAAAATTGATTTCAGATTTATTTTGCACAACTTTTTTCCCCCCATGTAAATGCAATGTACCACCAAAAAGCACTGGGACATGTGCTGTGTACATCAGAGGAATAAAACCCATAATAGAAAGTCATAATGGTCTAGAGGCCTCCCTTTGCTTCTTCATAATCCTATAATGCTTTTAGTCCATTTTATTTACTTAATACTTTGATATCAAGAAGAATGGTTACAAAAGAATTGGTCTATTTAATAGAGAAAGTGGCACTATCCTTAGGATGTTAAAGAAGCTGTCCTGTAATTAAGTTAGTTATTTCAATGTTTGCACAAATTCTGTTAGTTCCCACATCAAATATAGATATGTGCTATTTTTTTGCTATTTTTGCCAGTTTTTTAAGAAGGCCAAATCCATCATTTGAGTGGTAAGTCTTCAGATGTCTTATTTCTTTTAAACTATATTTATAAGGTATGCAAAGAAAAGAAAGACTCAAGATTCTAATGTGTTTCACAGCTAAAGGATTTAGTTGAGAAAGCAAGATGAGGGGACGCAGGTGCCAGACATTGTGCAGAATTTGCACTTATGCTCCATTAATTGCCAGCATATCTTCCTCTCCCTTTTCCTCCCCTTCCCCCATTAAATCCCTCCGGAAAACAGCAGAGCAGCAGGCCCAGGCTGGTACCCAGCAGCAACACCAGGAGCAGAAGTAGCCAATTACCCTCCAGAATACAAAGAGGGGGGAAAAAAATGATGCAGTTACCTAGCAACCAGAAAGAGCAGAAACAGCTGTGTAGCAGGCCCAGGCTGGTACCCAGGCAGAAACAGGATAGCCAATTAGCACACTGTATTTAATGCTGATGTGGTTTCCTAGTAACAAGCTGTACAAGTCTGTCTGTTGCATTTTCTCCCTCCCTTCCTCACATTTTCCTCAATCATGCACAGTATTACTATTTGTCCTAATTACTGTTTCTCCACTGCTTCAAGCGACCATTATTTTGTCCCCAGAGAAATTCGAAGAACTCAGAAAAAAATCTTCTGTAATGACAGTATTTAGTTTCAAATTCAGTTTAGCTGTAAGCCTTGAGACACTAAACAACAACAAAGAATGAAAAAACAAAAAAGCCAGCAAACCGTCCTCTGCCTAAATTTATAAGTAGTCTATGATACCTTTTCTACATGCTAAATTTACATGTGAGTGAAAACAAAAAAATATTTAATAACACATACTGTGATTTTTGCTATACACTACATTTTCAAATAGGCTGACTCCTCTGTGTACTTGAATTTATTCATATTGATTTTCTGACACTCTCTCCTGAACACTAGGAACATAAAACGTCTTATTACCTATATCAGAGAAGGGAGATGTATCTTTTGTTGCTCTTTTAAAAATACCAATACTAGTTTCAACAGGCTCATGACCAATTGAGAATTCAATATGAGGAATCATTATTTCCCTTCTGCAATAGAAGTTGAGTACAGCTGAAGGATGTTGTGTATCCCACAGTAAGGGAATTCAAAACACCATGTTATAGGTTGATAAGCAAGCAATGAATTCCATTGAGGTGACATTAAACTACATGAACACGGAAAATGAAGACAAAACTTCTAAACATGACTACTGCACAGTTATTCTAAAATATTTCCTACTTTATCTTGCTGCTCTTATATACTAAGAATATGTACCAGAGTCAAACTCCTTCTTGGGTTCTATTCATTAGGACATAGATAATATAATTCCACATTTTTTAGGTCATCCATTAACTCCTAGAACTAGAACTCTTCTCATTTAACTCTGGCTTCAATATTGGAACAATCTATAGCCCTTATTACAAAGTATCCCTGGTATGCAAAAAGCAAGGGATCCAGAGAGACGCTACACACCGTAACACATCACCTGGGCAATACCTTACCATAAAGAAAATGGACTTTCTCACCTGAGGATGGCCTTTGGCTTCCTGCCTGCAACAAAAACAATTAATAACTTTTTTCATCAGCAGCTCACCTAGTGAAACAGGTAAAACTATTCTATCCCAACAAACGTGGGGATTTAAAAATTTTTTACATTGTTTGCCTGAAAACAGTATGTGCCACGTTACTGAATTCCATAAATTAAATGTTAACTATGGTCATGGAAAGAAGATATATTCTAAAGGCAGAAACAACAAAAGAAGCCTAAGTATATACCACATAATACCAAAGGAATGATTTAAATATAAAAATAATTTTAAATTATAAATGCATTTTACTTCACAAACAAAATAAAAAGGGTCTTACATGAATGCAGGTAACTTTTGAAGGGAAGAAAGGAAAAGATGCACAGTGTAAAAAAGAAGGGGATCAGCCAAAGAGGCTTGGTTTGGGACAAAGCTGGACCTAGGCTCCATAAGGAGCTGGCAATGGGGCACCCTGATCTTCCATCCCTAAAGCTTATAGGGTCCAATCCTGGGTCAGTCTCCAACTCACCCTCCTCCATAAGCATAAACGGTGAAGGAAAAGGTAAGGTGAACAGAAATATGAGCAATCATAGTAAGATTATACTCACCGCAGACATTCTTAGATACTTTAACTGGTTTGACCTCCATTATATAGCTAATCAGGTCCTACCACTGGTGACTGAACATGGGGACATTGCAAGAACTATACTCCATCATTGGTTGGCCAATTACCATTACGTTAAAAAGTCACCAACTTTTAACTACTTTGAATGGTCTTGCTTCTACCAACATTTAGCTTAATAACTGTCATGTCAATATGCTACTTTAACAAATGGTTGAAAAGAAGCTATTCTCACAAAACATAGAAAATCCAGTAGCAGGGGATGGGGGACAGTGTGGGGATGGGGTAGAGAGGGAAATGCTGTCCCAGCTTCCAACATTCCCCCATCATGTCTCCCTACATGCTTGCAGACTCCTGAAATTCTATCAATAGTCTCCCATAATCGAAGAGTTAAAAAATAATAAAAAATTAAAGTGCTATACACTGGTTGATATATGTGTAATCTACCAATCAACAGTGTATTGCTACCAGATCCTTTCAGAGGTGAAGGAGGGAAACAGAGGCTGGGAAGGTAGGAAGTGACAGTATAGGAAGGGATCAGGTATTAGATACTTGGGAGGGGAATGCAGACAAAAGGACTGAGATTTTAGGAAACAGGCTTGCCCAGGGTGATTCAGTTTGCCTCCATTAGGGTGAGGATAAATAGAGATTGTCTGGTTGAGAAGGATCAGGTTCCCTCCACTTGGCACCTGAGTAGCCTACCTGAGGTTTGGGTTCCATGACACCACCCATGGTAGGCTGGATTCCCAAACCGTTCCATTTGGTTATCAGAACTAATTTCCTTATATGAAAAGTATTTCCTGATGACACATTATCAAGGTTTCAACTATAATTTCTACTAAATTCAAACCAAATAATTTTCAAAGAAAGACACATCATTTTACAAATATTTTTCATCTCTCCTCATATGATAACTTTTTAAAAAACAGGGTAATTCCCAAGTTTAAAAAAAAAAAGTTTTTTCATTCCACGTGACTTTTGTAAACTCCATTTTATTTCTAATTCAAACAGAATTACTCCATTATTGTTTCAACTGCAGAAGACATAAGAAAATTATTGCCCTTCACCAATTAATTCTTATAACATCTTCTGAGACTTCACTTTATACAAAGCTCCATTTAACTTCTCTGAAACCCCCCAATATAAGATGTACAGGATAACCATGCTCATCACAGTCACTAACACCCATCATAAGAGAGACAGCTTTCGTACATTATCTATTTATTAGAAGAAAGAGTTTTTCTAAAAGTTCACACTTGGCCTTCCTAATGTCATTCTTTCATTTGCACAGACTTCTCATGACCCTCATTTTCTCTTCTCTATCAAATGGAGCTGGCCTACCCTTTAAGTCTTAGAATTCATAAAATTCTATTACTTCCATTGCCTTTTCTGAAATGAGAGTCCTCTGTTCTCTCCTCCTTCCTACACAGCCCTCGACCATGCTATATTCTCTTTTGAGATCAGGTTTCAAGTATAATGACCTTATGAAACCATATGTCAAGGCTTTTACATCAAAAAGGGAGGTCCTCGGAAATGAAGAAAGAGTGTCTAGTATAGCAGTGTTCAAAAATATTAATTGCTTATGATGAAATACTCATTAATTTCATGTTTTTTCTTTCTGCTTTATTCTGATTTTAACATATTTATTTGCTTTGTGACTATCAATTATCCATTAAAAAGACATCTGGAATAGGCGTCCCACAAAGCTTACATTTATTACCATACTAAAATGATAAAATAAATGTGCTTCCTGCATAAATGCTGAGTTTAAGCCATTCTACCCAATATATGTTTACATAAATTTATCTTCATAAATCTTGAGCTGTCATATTGCTAAATTATCATGTAGTGACATAAGATTTTCCTGAATCATAGAATTCTCCTATCAATTGTTTTCCACCACTTCATTTCACACCCCTTCTTTTCAAACTCCTCTTACGCTCTTGAATATGCTAAATCCAAACTAGCAAACCCTCCTATTAAACTCTCTCCACCTTGTGAACTGAACATTTAACCCTCATTCTAGTTTCCATCCCATAATCGGTGTTTAATGAGTTTCTGCCTCAACACATGGATAAACTTCATTAGGAGCCATGTGTCTTAGCATATTAAAGTCCCTTTAATGTCTTAAAATTGTCTCATTTCTGTTGCTGTTGTATAAGTTTAAAGAATTCTTATCTATGGCACTGAGGAGGTTGAAAGTAGTCGAAGGGCCCCCTACAGTTCCACACCGAGGTATGTAATCTTACCCTGCTGATATGCCTGACCTTGAATTAGGGCTTCCATTTATATAAATTAGTGTATTATCACATTGGCATCATTTAAAACAATGAACAGCATCAATAAACACCCTGTCCAGAAAGAGAAAAGCGATTTTTTATCTTGGAATCTTCCATGCTGCCTGTGACTACTGACATATGCCCTACTCTCAGTTAATACCCAGTCTCCCTCTAGCACTTCTTAGAATGACCACTGGACACTCCATGGCATGGTGCCTGACATCTATGGGCACATACCACCTGCTTACGGAAGGAGAGAAGAACAAATAAAGTAAATAAGAAGCAAGACGATCCATTAGACAGGATGCAAGCCTAAGGGACAGGAGACATGGGTCAAATTTGAATTCTGCCAGTGGAGGGGTTACATAGCCTGGGCTAAACAATTTTTACATTTTTGGTCTTCAGTTTCCCCTATGTGTGATAATGCTTGCCTTTCTTATTTCATAGGGATAGAGTATTAACACTTGTAATTTTAATGAGTGAAACTGAATTGTTACAAGAAAGTCTCTCTTTAATCCTAAGGTTTAAAAAAATGGTAACAGTAATGAGCAAAATAATAGCAGCTATAGCAGTAACAATAATAGGCCTGGAAATGGAAGACCATTCCTTTGTAATTTCCTTGTACTGGTTCTCAGTCACCTGATGAGACAATATGTTTAAGGACCCTCCTAACTCGTACCTTTTTAGAAGACATTGAAAGTAGTTTTTATTGTCAATTTATATTTAAACTATAAGTTTTTCGTTTCCTCTTAATAATGTGTTTTTTTTCAAAAATCCATTTTTTCCCCTAATTAGTTAGCAGAAAAGAGCTCAGACTGTAGCAGTCCTTTCTGGTTCAAATCCTCACCCATCTATTTATGAACTATGAGATGCTGGGCAAATTCCTTGACTTCTCTGGGTCTTATATCCTTTTATAGATGAGGAAAATAAGGTAGTGCCTATGTCATTGGGTTAATATGAGGATTAAAAGGGTTAATATTTGTAAAAGACTTAGAACAATGCCTGGTATATAGCAAGTGCTTTATAGGTATTTGTAGAGTAAGTAAAATAAATTACATTTCAAACTTTAAAGACTTTTCTTTATGTGTATGACATAAACACTCCTGTTTGCCT